>NW_006400081.1:1004534-1013679 GCF_000299155.1 Elephantulus edwardii | reverse complement strand
TTTGAGCTGTTGTGCTGGAGAAGAGTACTGAATGTATCATGGACTGCCAGGAAAACAAACAGATTCATCTTGGAGAGGATTAAACCAAGCTACTCCTTGGAGGCAAGGATTCTGGGGCTTCGTCTGATGGACATGTTGCCAGAAGTGACGGGTCCTTGGAGAGGCACATCATGCTTGGGAGGGTGGAGGAACAGTGCAGGAGGGGAAGACCCTCTATGAGATGGACTGATTCGGTGACTGGGGTAATCGGGATGGGTGTGCCAGAGGCAGTGTTGTTGGCGCAGGATAGAGCAGGGTTTAGGGCTGTTGTGCATAGGATCACTATGAGTCGAAAACAACTCGACGGCACATAACAACAACAGCTAAAGTCCACCAAGAAATAGAGTGGTTTTTACACATGTCTCTGAAGACAAAGGGAAAAAAAGAGATCACCATCCTATAGCCTGGCAGGATCAATAGCAAATTCTTGAAAAAAAGCGAGCTGAGTAATTTCAGCAAAATTAATGGAGCATCTGCTGAGCCAGAGGAATGGAAAAGAGTGACAACACTGGGCATCTCTGCTTCTCTAACAGCTTCAGAAATGCTACTGTTGGTATTTCTGTTTTCCTAATTCATTCTTTTCCTCTGATCTCTAAGGCAATAATATATTGCTTGCTTCACCCTGGGAAATCAAAGCCAGAAAGAAGGCTCAGCATAATCTCTGTTCATCTTGAAAGGTGCTGCTGCTGCTGCTGCTGTTAGATGCTGTTGAGTCGAGTATCACTCATGTGACCCTATGAACAACAGATCTGAATCTTGTCCTACCCTGCCCTGGTGGCCTAATGGTAAGAAGCTGCCCTACAATCCTAAAGGCATGTGATTTAAATCCATCATCTGTTCAGTGGAAGAAGGATGGGCATTCTCCTGGATTTACTGCCTCTGAAAAACTCACTGGGGGTCATCTGTGCATGGGTTCTGACTCAGTGGCATGCAGCAACAACAGCTTGAGGGGGAAAATAGAAATTAGCCAAAAAGTACTGAATTAGAATGAGGGAATAGTTAGAAAACATATTGAGCTATGAAGATAAGAAAAATTATAGGGGCAGGAGAAGGGGGAGTATGTGGAAAGCAGAACAGTTAAGACTAGTGGAAAGGATGCCTTGATAATCTAAATTATTGGTGTTGAGTACTGTCAAGTCACGTGAGACTCACAATGACCTTATGAACAACAAATCTGAATCCTATCCTATCCTGAGCCATCCTCATCATTATTGGCACACTTGAGCCTTTTGCTGCAGTCACTGTGTAAATCTGTCTGATTAAGTCTTTCTCTCTTTTGCTGACCTTCCACATTCCAAGCATGAACTATCCTTGTCTCGCAACATACTCCATGTATGTGACAGGCAGCCTTGTCATTCTTGCCTCCAAGGAGCACTCTGGCTGCGCTTTTCTCTAAGGCATATCTGTCTATTCTTTTGACAGCCCATGTGATGTTCAGTGCTCTTCTCCAACACCACTGCTCAAAGGCATCAATTCTTCTGTCATCCTTATTCATTGTCCAGCTTACAGATGGATAGCAGGTGATTTAAAAGACCAGGGCCTGAATCAGGTGCACTGTTAGACTTCAGACTGACATTATTGATCATCAGTAATTTGAAGAGGTCTCCTGAGTACATATATCTGAATGTGTGCTTTTGGTTTCATAAAACAGGTCAGTAAAGGAGAAGCACTGGCTGAGTCAAGGGCAGACATCCCCGTTCCTCCAGAAATTCATTTCTAGTCACTGCTGTCCCAACCTCACGCTGCCTTCCAGCATCTCTCACTGAGCTCCTTATCCACCATGCCCAGGGAGGACATATCATTCTTTTCTGTGCCCTTGCTTCTTTCCTAGCTTGTAATGCCAGGGAGAAGTGGAAGGGCAAGGGGGTGGCCCTCCCTTATTTGTTGTTCTCTTTGGTCTCTATTATGTATGTATGTCGTCAGGGTGATTCTTGGAGGGAAGGATGGTGAAACTGTTTCACATACTTTGGACATGTTGTTAAGAATGGCCAATCCAATTAAAAAAAAATTAAGAAAAAAATTTTTTTAAAAAAAGAATGGCCAATCCAAAAGGATATCTATCATTCTTCGCAAAGTGGAGGGCCAGAGAAGGAGAGGAAGACTCTCAACAAGGTGAATTGACATAATGGCTGTAACAGTGGGCTTAAGTGTATCAGAGATGATTCGGATGGAGCTGGATAGGGCAGGATTCAGATCTCTTGTTCACAGGGTTTCTAGGATTCATAACTAATTCAACAGCATCTAACAATAACATTGTAACAGACACCAGGGAAACAGTGATGAATGAGGGAGAAGTCTTATCCCAAAATCTGTTCATCCAAAAACTTCTTGCAAAGACAAACCTTGTATGATCCTACTTATAGGGATCTCGATCACGGACTCATTGCTGTCCAGTCAGAACCAACTCATTCCTGCCCCTCCTGGGTATTTTCAGGGGGCTCCAGACCGCTTGGGAGGAGATTGCCCACCTTCTTGACTGGTGGATTTGAAATGCCAGGGAGGTGAAGCTTTTGGGTTACCAGCACAACTCCACACAAACTACATCTCCAGAAAGCACCTATCAGATTGCTGTTGTTGTTGTTGTTATTGTTGTTGTTGTTGTTGTTGTTATGTGCTGTCGAGTCGCTTGCGACTCATAGCAACCCTATGTACAATGGCCCTAAACTCTGTCCTGTGCCAATTGCACTGTCTCTGACACTCCCATCCCGATTATTCCAGTCACTGAATCAATCCATCTCATAGAGGGCCTTCCCCCCCTGCGCCATCCCTCCACCCTCCTAAGCATGATGTCCTTCTCCAAGGACCAGTCTCTCCTCACAACATGTCCAAAGTATGTTAGACGGAGCCTCAGAATCCTTGCCTCCAATGAGCCACCCGGTTTAACCCCTTCCAGGACGAATCTGTTTGTTTTCCTAGCAGCCCATGGTATTCGCAATACTCTTCTCCAGCATCACAGCTCAAAGGCATCAATTCTCCTTCTATCCTCCTTGGTCATTGTCCAACTCTCTGATGCATAACAAGTGATTGTGAAGACCATGGCCTGTATCAGATGCACCTTAGTCTCCAGGGAGACACCATTGCTCTTCAGTACTTTGGAGAGGTCCCTAACAGCAGACTTTCCCATGGCAATGCGCCTTTTAATTTCCTGGATACTGGTGCCAAGAGTGTTGACTGTGGAGCCAAGCAAACTAAAGCTATTATTGTTAGGTACCATCAAATCAAGTAGAACTCAGAGCAACCCCGTGAACTAAAGATCTGAACTTTGTCTTATCTAGTACCGTCATTATGCTCTCTGTCCTGCTCAGCCCACTGTAGTCTGTGTCCCCTCCATGGAGGGGCTGGCTTTCTTTGTCTGACCTTCTACCTAACCAGCATAATATCTCTCTCCAAGGATTGGTTCCCCCTGAAACTATGTCCAGAGCAAGTGATGGGAAGTTGCACTATCCCTACGGGATAGTACTCTTGTTGCCCTTCCATCAAGACAGATTTGTTTGTTCTTTAAGAAGCCCGTGGGATATCCATCAGTACTCTTTCAATACAGTTAAAAAGCAGCAGCTCTTCTTTTGTCTTGCTTATTCATTGTCCAACTTTCAGGACCATGGGTTGAAACATGGATGATTGAAGAAACCCTGACCTGACCGAGCCATACGTGACTTTTCAAGTTAGAAGTGAGCAAGTGTTCAACCTGCAAAAACTGCAGTGTGTACTTTTTTGGCTTTCCTGCTGTCACTCTAAGGGGATTAGATGAATAATTTGTGTTTTCTGCAGGACAAACACTTTTCAATGGAAAGTATATTATAGTAAAATATTATCGTGTTATGGTAAATAATTTCTGCTCTATTTTCTACCTGGAGACAACATGTCATCTAATGATGCATATGGTTAGGGAAACATTAGAGCAGAGCAAACACCTTAGACGGAAACTATTACTTTCTCTTTCCCATTTTATTAACTTGTTTTGTTTTGTTTTTCTCTTGGGCTGACTTGTAATTTACATTAGACTTGTATAGTATTGTGTAATTCAAATAAATGTACCAATAAGCCTGGAGGAGGAATGACAGCCATGAATCCAGCCTATTTGCCAATTGCTGCCACAGGGAGCACCAGTAGCCTAGTGGCAAGAAGCTGCACTACAATCCTGAAAGCACGCAGTTCAGATCCAGCAATTGCTTCACAGGGGAAAAGTTGAGCAGTCTCCGCTCTTGCAGTTAACTATCTGAAAACCTATTGGAGGATCAGCTATTGGTCAGTTATGACTTGACCATACACACCGAAGACAACCTTGCTGTGTAGCGTCAGTTGGACCTTTTATACCTAATACTCTGTATTTTTAGTTTCACATCAATAAAAGGTGGGAGCTGGCCTTTGTGGACTCATAGGTTTCTTTTGACGTTGGTTTTCATTCCCACCTTTGGAGGGCTCAGGGAGCTTTGATGGTGAACTCAGTAGGATGTTGTGTTGCTAATCAGAAGGCCTGCGCTCCGGTGTTTTTAGTCCACAAGGGTCTCTATGGGAGAAAGATGGGCAGTGTCCTCCTGTGCAGTTTGCAGCCTCAGAAACACAAGGGATGGTCACCTACGAGAGACTGAACGACAGTGAGTGAGTTTTGAGTAAGCAGGACTGTTAATTAATCTGTGCCTTTTCTTTCCTATTAAATCCCCTTTGGTTTAAGTAAGTAATTCTATTTACATTGATATATCTCAGTTGTTCATATTTTTCATTCCCTCCCGTACTCTTGAGATGTTGCTATTTATATCTGTTATCTTAGAAGGTATTTTGCACAATACAATTTGTTGGCTAGGGAACAGAATTTATTTTGATATCACATATCTATAAATATCTGATAGTGAATCATTTACAAAGGTTCTATAGTTATCTGTATATGAGTATAGATTATTAATTCATCATTTAACACACTTGAAAACTCTCCACTGATACTCAGATCTTTACAATATTATCATAAACAAGCACAATAATAAGCACAATGTCTTTAGTTATTATGCTTAAGGGGATGAAATTGTCTAATATTTTTTCCTGTGTAAACAATGAATATGTTTGCTGAAGTAGTCACATTTGATTTTGCCAAAAGTTTAAGGAAATACTAGCTTTTTCTTGTTATGGCTTATTGAAAGTGTTTTGACTTTTTTCTTTTTAAAATAACATTTTAAAAATAAACTGGTATAAAAAATTTTTGTTTGGTGCGATCAAATTGTGTACAATAGACTAAAACTCCCACCCTAATCCCATGCCTCCCTCACAATCTCTATTGTGCTTAAGTCCATTGTTGCGAGAAACTGGCCCCATCTCTTTGAGAATCTTCCTCAGCTTTACCAGACAGGGTGCCATCCTCCAGAGACTGTCCCCTCCTGATTGCACGCCCAAAGTATGTGAGACAAAGTCTGATCATCCTTGCTTTTACGGAGCACTCAAGATGCACTTCTTTCAAGAAATAAGTGTTTGTTGTTTTGGCAGTCCATGGCATATTCAATATTTTTCCCCCAATACCATAATTCAAAGGCAACAATCAAGAATTCAAACAATTTATTGTATTGCATTGTGCAAATCTGCTCTCAAGGACCTCTTTTAAAGGACAGGAAAGCCACTTCCAAGATGAAGGCGTTTCTGCCTCAAGTTACGGTATTTTCATATGCATGTGAAAGTTGGGCATTGAATAAGGAATTTTTTTTTCTCACAGTGTTGCTAGAGAATATGAGTTTGAGAAATGTGAATTTGGATTATTTGTACCAACGAAGTTTCCTTTCAATGAGAATCACCTGTTAAATGACTTAAATATTTTCTGTGTGAGTGATCACATTAGTGTCTCAGAGATTTTCCTGATTAATCTTTGTGAGCCAGATTTCCTCCTTGAGGCCCAAGTTGGTTGTCTTTCAGTCTTTATTAACTGTTCAAATACGTGCTTGATAGGAGAGATACAGGGAGAATTCCCATTTTAGGCTAAGAGTGAAGGTCTTTCACTTGATTATTTCATTTGGCTACATCTTACTATAAATTGCTTTATTAATCTTTAATAATAATGTACCTTTCCAATGAACTATAGTAGCCTCAGAAATTGAAAAAGAATACTGAAAATATTCAAAATTTTCTCTTGAAAGTTAATTGCCCTTATGTGGGAAAAGATACTTATTTCTAATTTGGAGTAGTATCTTTGTGACTGTTTGCAAACAAAATAAATGAATTCTGGACTATTTTAACATTTTGCTTTACATTGCATTGGATGGTGGGTTTTTTGGTTTAGTTTCAGAGTTTTGGGGTTTGGGCAGTAAGAGTAAACTAAAGCATCTGAATTGCTCCAGGATATTGATTTAAAAATATGAAAATGGCTCAGCCTGTTTGAAGGAATAATTCAGTTATGTAACAGAAACCTTGTCTCTGCTCTGTGGCTGTTTTTGTTACATAGCATGCAGAAAGGTGCTAGCAGTTTGTGTAACCTGCCTTATTTGGGATCTATTTCTTTCTTCTGTAAAGTCTTTTTCCCTTAATATTTAGTATTGAGAATACCATGGACTGCTAGGAAAACAAACAGATTTGTCCTGGAAAGGGTTAAACCGGGTGGCTCCTCGGAGGCAAGGATTCTGAGGCTCCGTCTAACATACTTTGGACATGGTGTGAGGAGAGACCGGTCCTTAGAGAGGGACATCATGCTTGGGAGGGTGGAGGGACAGCGCAGGAGAGGAAGGCCCTCTATGAGGTGGATTGATTCAGTGACTGGGACAATTGGGATGGGAGTGTCAGAGACAGTGCGGTTGGCAAAGGACAGAGCGGAGTTTAGGGCTGTTGTACATAGGGTCGCTATGAGTCACAGGCGACTCGATGGCACATAGCAACAACAACAACAATTTAAAATGTGGTATGAGTGAAAGTTTACAAAGCATATTGGAGTGACTTATTTCCTTCTTTCACTCATGAACATTTGGTTCCATAATAACAATTACAAAAGGCTTTTAAAAAGCGGAATTTGAAGAGAAGTAGTCTAAGAATGTGGCAACTAGAACATGGATAATAACTGACATTCGTGATTTGTATTTTTTACCTCTTTTCTAATGTGTTCCTAGGGAGTTCTGGTGGCTTAGTGGTAAAGAGTTGTGCTGCCAACCCAAAGGCACTTAGTTCGCATCCACCAGCTTCTCCACAGGAGAAAGAGGGGAGTCTCCTCATGTGCTACTCACCACATCTAGAAACCCACGGGAAGGTCACTATGAGTCAGTTATGACTCAACAGTTCCATTCACAACATGTTTATGAGACTTTAAAAGTCCAACCAAGATTTGCGTTCTCACATCTCCAAACTTACTTTTCTCTCAATATTTTAGTACCTGATTTATTTTTCATTTCTCAGGCTCATGTCCTGGCAATAATCCTTGGAAGTTTTGTTCCCCTCCTAATACTATCAGTTATACCTTCTCCAAGACAAATGTGTTCCTTTTGTCTGTCCAGGGTGGTCCTTGGAAGCAAGAATGGTGAAGTGTTGCCTCACTTGTGGCTAGAAGGGGTCAGTACTTGGAGAAGGGCATCATCCTTGTAAAGATAGAGGGGTAATGAGAGAGGAAGACCCTCTGCAAGATGGATTGACATGGTGACTGTAACAGTGGGCTCCAGGATATCAAAGATAGTGAGGCTAGCCCGAGAGAGGGCAGGGTTCAGATCTCTTGGTAATAGGGTCATTTCAGTAGCAAAAGCTACTGTTGCATGGGAGCTCTGATGGCTTGGTGGTGAGGCATTGCACAGCCAACCCAGAAGAACTCAGATCAAATCCACCATCTGGTCCATGGAACAAATAGGAGCAGTCTCCTCATAAGCAATTTACTGCCTCTGAAAACCCACTGTTGGTATTTTCTTTTTTATAAAAGTACATCATATCTGAGAATTTCTTAACCATTTCTGCTTCTCCCCCCCACACACCCACCCAATTTGCCTCGGGCTCTCACTTGAACTTTCTCAGTAATCTATCTCCTAAGTGCTCTTCCTGCTTCCACCAGGGAATGCACAAGTCCCCGCCAGTTCTCAGCACATCAGCCAGCATGATTCTTTTAAAATATAAACCAAATCATAACGTCAAAACACTCATGTTTAAAACCCTATAGTGGCTGCATCTCTCATCCAGGGTCCAAGCCACAGTCTCTCTAGGCCAGAGGCTCTGCAGCCTCACCTCGGATGACCTCTGCAGCGCCCTGCCCACCCTGGTCCCTGTGCAGCTAGCACACAGGCACACTCCTCCTCGCTCAGCGCCTGGAACGAGCTTCCTGCTCATCTTCATGACCTGCTCTCTTCCTTTCTATCTCTGCACAGTATCAGTCCTCGGACAGGCCCTCCTCGGCAGCCCTACAAAAATGAATCACTTTTCCACTACATACACTTCATCTCACATACTGTGGGCATGTTGCCAGGGAAGCCAGCCCTTGGAAAAAGGCATCATGCTAGGAAAGGTAAAAGGTCAACAAAAGAGAGGAATTGCCTCAGTGAGATGGATTGGCCGGTGATTGCAGCAATGGGCTTGAGTGGCGAAGATGGTGAGGACGGTGCAGGCCAGGGCAGGTTTCAGATCTGTGGTTCAGAAGATCACTGTGAGTCCTGGTTTATTAGTCAGCACCTAACTACAGATATACTTCCTTCCCAATTACTTGTCATTCTTATTCTTCACGGTGCTAATTGATTTTTGTTACATGCTGTTGAGTCAAGTACAACTCATATTAACCCTGTGAACAATAGATCTGAACCCTGTCTGTCCTCTGCCACCCTCACACTTCCCTAACGTATTAGAGCCCATTGGCAGTCACCACGACAATCCGCCTGAAAGAGGGTCTTCCTCTCCTTCACCAACTTTCTGCCTTTGTGAGCAACATGTCCTTCTCTAAGGAACAGCCCTTCCAAGCAACATGCCCGAAGAATCTGAGGTGCTGGTGGCCTGCCTAGTGGCAAGAAACTGCACGGCAGTCCCAAAGGCGCATAGTTTGAGGCCACCAGGACGGGCATTCTCTTCCCATATGACTGATTACTCCCTCTGAAAATCCACCGGAGGCTCCACTGTGGGTCAGATCAGGCTATACGGTACACAACAACACAACACCTCTGTTGTTGTTGTTGTTGTT
>NW_006400081.1:995950-1003095 GCF_000299155.1 Elephantulus edwardii | reverse complement strand
CTTGGTGAGCACATCCAGGGCAACATCTGTTATCTGAAATATTTCAATTGTTATACCATCTATTCCTGGGGCTTTATTTTTTGCTGTTTCCTTCAAAGCAGCTTGAACTTCTTCCTTCATCACCATAGGCTCTTGCTCATATGTTATTTCTTTAAATTCCTTTGTAACAACACCTCTGTACTGTATGAAAAAGTTCTGGTGGCTTAGTGGTAAGAAGTTGCACTGCCGACTCAAAGGTGCATGGTTTTAATCCACTTGCTGATCCCATGTGATTTACTACCTCTGAAAACCTGCTGGAGGATCAGCTGTGAGTCGATTCTGATTCAGCAGCACACAACAATATATAATTTTTTTTCCATTTTCTTGTTCACCCCACCATCCAGCATATAAGCTGTTTGGTGGTGCCACTTTCTGTGGACTGTTTTATCTGTAGCCCAAAAAAGAGTTTGTGGCACAGAGTAAATAATACATAATCAGTGAATGAGTAAAGTGTCACTCAGCACAACATCTTTTGTACCTGCATGATACCACATTGTCTTGGGGAAAGAATGGCAGCTCAGTAAAGTATCAAAATACATTTAGTCCTTCACCAATCTCACCTGTCACATACAGCAGATAGAGAGCTTGTCGCTGGCTTTGAGTTTGCTGAAGTCTTGTGATGTAGAGCTTATGCTGGGATTATTGGCAGTACAGGGAGACAGATAAAGGTGAATGGAGGGATCATCAGAGATAATGGAAATGTCAGGCAGTGGGAAATGGACTATTTTATATGGAAAATATTTTTATTTTAAGTGTATTTTGGAAGTATTTAAAATGAAGTTTTATTTGAAACTTATGGATTGAATTAGTATCTAAAAGTGTGTATACTTAGGATAAGTCCCCTATTGTTGTAGTTGTTGTGTATCATTGAGTTATAACCCACCCGTAGCTGACCCTCCAGTAGGCTTTCAGAGACAGTAAATCTCACAGGAGATGATTGCCCATCTTTCGCCTGTAGAGAAATTGAAGGATTTGAACTTCAAGCCTTTGAATTAATAGTCCAACTGCTTACCACAGAGAACTCTGGTGGTTTAGAGGTAAGTGGTTACTCTGCCAACTCAAGGCTCATGGTTTGAATCCGCCAGCTGTTCCATGGAGAAAGATGGGCAGTCTCCTGCTGTGTAAGTAATTGCCTCTGAAAACTTCTGGATGGTCAGCTATAAAGTCAGTTCTGACTCTATAGTAAAGAACAAGAATATGTCCCTAGGTGCTGCAAAGGCTCACTCACCTGCTAATGGAGTTCTCAGAATACCCAGAGGCACTGCAGAAACGAGGCCTGGTAATCTACTTCCAGATGGTCAGCTATAGAAAACTTTATGGAGCACAGGTATTGTCTGGCAACTGCAAGTGGGATGGATGAATGGATGGATGGATGGATGGAAGACGGCATCCCTGTTTAGCAGACTGGGAGGGGATGATACTATCAAATGAAACAGATGAAAAAAGATCCCATCTATTGAAAAGAAGCTAATTAGTGGAAAGAAGATAAAGCTTTAGAAAACAACAATAATGGGAACCTGTTTCAAACATTGAAGTAACATCCAGTAGAAAAGCTTCAAGAAAACCATTAGAGGCAGTTTAGTATGATTTCAGTGCTGGGAAAGTGTAAAGCAGATGGGATGGACTTGAGAGTAGATGTGTAGGGAAGAAAATGGCAGGAAGTGGAATGCAGGAATCCTACATACCATAGAGGCATGATAGCAGAGTTACAGGCACAGCACCCTCCCGCCCTCCCTGGGCCCAAGCTCACAGGGACAGTGACCTTCTCCGAGAATCCTTCAGGCCTGCTCTCGGAAATTCCACAGGCTCCGATGTCATCTTTTTCCTCTGCAGGGTGCCTGGGTGCACAGATGATACAGGGCCGCCATTGGGGCTCCCAGTGACACAGCTCCACCTGTGGACACAGGGAGAAATGTCAGCCAGGGCTGCAGCTCACTTGATGCTTCTTCTGCTCTGGCAGGCTCCCAAAGCCGCGCAGGTTCCTTGTCTCCAGGCAGAAATGTCACACTGCACAATGTCAAACTTTTACTGCTCAGTCCTGCATTGCCCTTGAGGAGAAAACAAGGGCTATATGAGATTTAAAAAAGAGGATATTCCCTTGCACCTCTCAGTGAGCCCACGAATGTCAGAGCCAAGTTAGAAGAGTACGTTAGAAACTTAAATTCTAAGTGTCTGCAATATGCAGATTTTACTCATTATGCACCCAAAGTTTATCTTAGGTCAATTGCCTATTTTTATTTGAGGCATAAAACGGGCTTGCATCTCTTCTTCATATCATTTAAGCTTTGGATTTTGTCTTTTTTACTTAGTGATAGGGAGCACAGGTAGCCTAGTGGAAAGAAGCTGCAGCTCCAAAGGCATGTGGTTCGAATCTAACAGGTGCCGACTGCTCCACTGGAGAATGGTGATGGGCATTCACCTCACCTGGGATTTACGGCCTCTTAAAACCCTCTTGAGGGTCAGCTATGGGCCATCTCTGACTTGACGTCATATGACAATAACAGCATACTTAATGGTAAGGAATTGTGCTGCCAGTGCAGAGGTACATGATTTGAATCCCCCAGCTTCTCTGCAGGAGAAATATGAGTAATCTCCCCTCTTGTGATATACACTGCCTCTGAAAACCTGCTGGAGGGTAAGCTATGGGTCGGTTCCAGCTCATTGGTACTCAACATCACCACTCCTGCTGTGTGGAATTCTTCCTTCCGTGTGGGAGGCCCAGGTTCAAGTTCCATACATTGCACTTGACGCATGGGGTACATGTTATGATACACCACAGGTTCCACTGGAGCGTCCATGCCAGAATAGACTAGGAATAAAGGCCTGGTGATCCAGTTCTGAAAGTCTGCCAGGGAAAATTCTGTGGATCGCACAGGTCTAAGCCACACTCAGTGTTGTTCCATTGGCAGAGCCACCATGAACCAGATGCCAACTCAGTGGTCGCTAACAGCAGCAGCCAGTGGCATGCATAGGAATGTGAGCCTAGCTGATGGGAACACTGGAGACTTTTTTTACAAGGGCATATAGATAAGAATGTGATGAAAAGTGAACTATGTATATGTACTATGTACTATTTATATGGTATGAGAAAAACCATATGGTATGAGGAGACGCATGGCATTAGGATTGGTGGAAGATCTATCAACAGTCTGCGTTATGCAGATGACACAACCTTGCTCGCTGAAACTGAGGAGGACCTCATGCACTTACTGCAGAGGGTCAAGGACTACAGCCTTCAGAATGGACTGAGGCTCAATGTCAAGAAGACAAAGATTCTCACCACTGGACCAATTGGATGGATCAGGATGGATGGCGAAGAGATTGAGATTGTTCACAGCTTCGGTTTGCTCGGCTCCACAGTCAACACACTTGGCACCAGCAGCCAGGAAATCAAAAAATGTATTGCGATGGGAAAGTCTGCGGTTAGGGACCTCTCTAAAGTACTCCAGAGCAACGGTGTCTCTCTGGAGACGAAGGTGCGTTTGATACAGGCCATCGTCTTTGCAGTCAGTTGTTATGCATCAGAGAGCTGGACAATGACTAGGGAGGACAGAAGGAGAATTGACGCCTTTGAGCTGTGGTGCTGGAGAAGAGTATTGAATGTACCATGGACTGCCAAGAAAACAAACATTCATCCTAGAGAGGGTTAAACCAGGCTACTCCTTGGAGGTAAAGATTCTGGGGCTTCATCTGCATACTTTGGACATGTTGCAAGGAGAGACAGGTCTTTGGAGAGGGACATCATGCTGGGTAGAGTAGAGGGACAGTGCAGGAGGGGAAGACCCTCTATGAGGTGGATTGATTCTGTGACTGGAGTAATGGGGATGGGTGTTCCAGAGGCAATGCGATTGGTACAGGATAGAGCAGGGTTTAGGGCTGTTGTACATAGGGTCGCTATGAGTCGCAAACGACTCGATGGCACATAACAACAACAACAACACTATGTATATATACTATGTACTATGTATATGTAGTAAACTATGGTATAGTTTTCTAAGATCTCCTTTTTTATTAATTTCTCTTTGATAGTGGTTGTTGCTTACCATGAAGTTGGAACCTACACACAGCTGACCCTCCAGCAGGTTTTCAGAGGCAGCAAATCTTCCAAGAGGAGACTACCCATCTTTCTCTTGCAGAATAGCTGATAGTGGACAGCATCTCTAAGAAGCCAGTATTTCTGATGCAGCATATGGCGTGTTTTCACAGGGTTATGTCACTGCTACTGCCTTTTTACCAGCTAGAAAGCTATCATTATTCTGATTTATCTTTTTATTTCCCCCTAGTGAATATCAGAGACAGTAAATCTCACAGGAGATGATTGCCCGTCTTTCCCCTGTACAAATGACTGTCACGAGGCAGGAACATATCGCCTTCATCTTCATGCAAGAGTTTTCAGTGACTGATTTTTTTGTAAGTAGATTGTCAGATATTTCTTTTGAGGAATTTTTTGGAAGTCGATTGTCAGGTATTTCTTCTGAGGAACTTCTGGGTGGACTTAAAACTCCAGGCTTTTCCTTAGTTGCTTAGAGTATCAACCATTTGCTCCATTCAGGCATTCTTTTGTCTCTGTGTCCTCCATTTTTCCCAGCACAGTGCCAGCCAATATTAGGGGCCCAGAGAATGTTTATAAGGTCTAATTATGGCATGGTAGTGGTCAATGATTCTGGAACTAATTTAGTTTATATTTCTCAACAGTAACATACACACATAAGCTGGGGAAAAACAAAAAAAAATCTGTTGATTCATTGATTGCCGTGCATCAGTTCTAACTTGGAGAAACCTTACAAGACAAAGGAGCACAGCTTCTAGAAACCTGCAGAGCAGAGAGGACTGTCTCATAGGGTTTCCAAGGCTATAAACTGTATGGAAGCAGACTGTCACATGTTTCTCCCATGGGGGACCTGGTGGATTTTAATCACTGACCTTTCAGTGAGAAGTTTGCTACTTGATCACTGTGCCAACAGGGCTCCTTGGATCACCTAGATGTCTTCTCAAAATGCACTTCAGATCCCATGGGGCCTGAGAGTGTGTGCATGTAACGAGTTCTGAGTGAGTGCCAGCACAGTCCATGCCCAACTCCCACTATGAGTGGCAGGATATAGAGGCGTGCATCCCCAAGGGTGTGCCTGTCACTGTAGATGTGCTGGGACGTGCCACCCCAATGACAGTAGCTCATATTCCTCTAGTGTCAGGTATGCCTAAAGATGAGGTGAACCATGATATATTTTTAATTAATATTTTTATCATGAATGATAAAATACACATGTGTTTCATGTATGTATATCATGTTTGATCCGCTCTTTAGTTTACATTATATTTTGTTCACGTATGTTGTGAGGTCCATCTTATAATCATCTTACTAATAACTATATTCATGAAACCCTGTAAGCTAGCCACTTCATGCTTCATTCCTTGTTGTTGTCATAGCGACCCTCTGATCCAAAGACCTGAAGCCTTTCTATAACTATCGTCCTTTCTCAAAGTTCATAGAGTTTCCAGAGGCATGTTGTTTAGAAAGTGGGCGCCACTCCTGCTTCCAATAGTATCTCTCCATAGTCACTTTCTAGTTTGCCCATCCCTATCAAACCAGTGCCCTGAGGGAACAAGCATAACTCTTTTGCTGAAGAATCCTTTCTTCAGCTTGGAAACTTTGAGCATTTGCATGCACCTGCAAAACCCATTCCAGGGAAAACCATCAGGCTTCAACAATCGACCTAGCATGGATCATCTTCCATCAGATTGGGTTCTGGTCACCTCATCCCCAGCCATCTCTGGGGTGATTCACGTGGGCCTTCACCACAGACTAAGGAGTCCACGCTTCTCCCTGCATTCCAGATCTCTTGGTACCTTCATTCAGCCCTAGTCCCCACATAATATCTTTTAAAGCATTTGATCAGACCTATTATGAAGTAGAATGCCAAATTTGACTAAGAAATGCAAGAAAACTGTAAATCTTGAGATGACGTTGCACTTGAGGTCTCCCTCTTCATGTTACTTGCCCGGCTGACCTACAGAAAATGCTCTCCATCTGCTGCGGAAGGAGCCCTGGTGGCATGTGTTTAGTAACTGATTCTAATGAAAAGGGTAATTTGAAGCCAGCAGTGACTCTGAGGTAGGATATGCAATCTGCTTCAGTAATGATTCTAACTTGTAAAACTTCTGAGGCAGGCTTATTATATCCTACATAGTGGACTTGATAGCACCTAGCAACAACAGTGGGCCCCTGGGACTCAGAGCCAGTACCACCACAGTGGATCTGGATTACCTCCTATTAGCAGTATCTTAAAGGAAAAGAATCAGAAGAATCCAAGGTCGCAGTGACAAGACCTAATAGTAATAACCTAATAGACTAATAATAATGTTAATGACACCAATTCACATTTCTTCATTTTTACCATGAATAAAATGCATGGTAGAAAATCCTTTATATAGATTATCACTATTAATATTAATGATATTTCATACATTATTATTCTAATTTTTTACTTTTCAATATTTTCTTCTAACTTTTGCTTTTATACAGTTTTTCATTATTGCATTAAATTTATCTACACTTTTATATGATGTATAATATATGAGCATCATTTTTAAAAATAGCATATTTTATAAACTCAAGTGGTTAGCCAATTATCACACCACATTTTCCTTTTTTTTATTGTTTGCCTTGTTTAAATATTTTTATTGGTTTTCATGCAGTAATTAATTTAGGTTGTGTTTCATTCATGTACTTTGTGTTCCATATAGTCCCTCAATTACATTGTGTTTCATGCAACCATTCATCTTCTATATCCCATATTCCTATATGGAATGCTATTCATTAATATAAAATATTACTATAGTATACAGCAACAACATAGAACTATGATAGCCTAGTGGACAGAAAGTTATGCTACCAAGCCCAAGGTAGGTGATTTTAATCTGTAGCCCTCAGGCCTGCTTTTAATTGTTTTTGGTCTGACATTCTTCTAAGTGGTATAGCACTGGTCTCTGCATTTCTGTACAGAGGTAACTTGTGGTTGCTGTGAAGGTGAACACTGTGACACTGATGTGTCAAATATGGTAATGGTTACCCATGATGGACAGTGTTTAGTGGAGCTCCCAGATTA
>NW_006400081.1:965074-995135 GCF_000299155.1 Elephantulus edwardii | reverse complement strand
ACTCCTGTGATGACAGAAATACCTAGTCACATATCTCTTTTAAACAGTTTTCTCCCTCCTCTGTTTCAGTGCAGTATACATTATTGAACCCATACTTTTTAAAATTATAGTAAAACACATATAACAAAACATTTTAACTCATTTTTATGTTAACATTCAATAGGTTGTTCAATCATCAGCATTTTTCATTTCCAGATTCATTTATTCTGCTAGTAGAAGTTGAGTGCCCTTAATGCAGTAACGCAATAAGGGAGTTCTGGTGGAGTAGTTGTAAGGAATTGCACTGTTGACCCAAAGACATTTAGTCCTAATCCATCAGCTGCTCTGTGGGAGAAAGTTAAATACTATGAACTACCTCTTTTTCTGATTTAAGGGTACACAACAACAAAAATGCATAACTCTTTTGTTTCCCTTCTCACCTTCCACTGCTAATCATTAATGTAACATTACCTGTTACATTACTCTAACTAAACTGCTAATTTGGTTATGATCTATATTGTAACATAAATTAGATCATATAATGTATCCTTTGTAGTCTGTCTTACTTCACTAAACATGTTTTCAAGGTTCATTCATTTATTGCAACTTTGTCTCTTTATAGCAGAGTAATAATACCATTACATGTATATACCACATTTTATTTAACCATTCATATATTATTGGATATTTAAGCTGTTTTACCCTTTTAGCATCTGTGAACAATACATATACAAGTATTTGAGTGCCTACTTTGTCATTTGAATGTGTTACACTGGGAATTCTGCTGTCAGAGACCTCTCTAAAGTGCTAAAGAGCAAAGCTGCCAGTTTAAACACTAAGGTGCATCTAATCCAAGCCATGATATTTTTGGTTGCTCTCTATGCATCTGGAAGTTGTACAGTGTATATGGATGACAGACAGAAGAAGGGCCGTTACCGAAAGAATAAACAATTCTGTCTTGGAGGAAGTGAAACCATGGTGCTCCTTTGAGGCAAGGATGATGATACTTCATCTCACTTGCTTTGGGTGTGTTATCAGGAGGGTCTGGTGCTTGGAAAAAGTCATCATGCTGGGAAAGATCAGGTGAAGAGAGGACATCCCTCAAGAAAATGGATTGACACAGTGACTGTAACAGTGGACGTTAACATGGCAGGAATTGTGAGGATGTCCCAGACTGTCTCAGTATGGGTTAGATCATCACTTCTTAATTGCTAATGATATGCCACTCCTCTTTGAATTTATCGTGCTGTGATTGTTTGTTGTGATTTCAAATATTAGCCGAGTCGTGGTGAATAACTTGGTCAGAATGGTCAGAATAACTTCCAGAAGCAGAACCTGGCTGTCTTGAGGCTGGCATTGGGGTGGGGTAAGACTGAGAAGAACTGGATGAAATATGTTTACGGTATTGAAATCTATGGGAGAGAGAATAGTCTAAAAGTATTATATTTTAGGGCATTATTTTTACCGTAGGAGTACGCAGTGAGGGTTGCAGAGTGGATTATATTTGTGGGTAGGGGGTGGGGTTTGGGGAGGTGTGGGGGGATTGTGTACCAATGAGGGAGTTTTTCTTTTGCTTTTCAAGGAGAGGAGCAAAAAGGGGGGGAGGGGGTACGGAGAAGGGTGCAGTAATGAATGAATGGAATTCCAAAATCTCTGTAGATGTTCATTGAAATGAAAAATAAACAAACTAAATTAAAATTTAAAAAAAAATGATGAGCCCTTAAAAACCTATGAAAAACAGCAAAACATTGTCTGATATACTTCCAGAACATGAGACCCGCAGGTGGAAAGAAATAAAAAGGTTACTGGGAATGAGCTGCCTCCCCAAAGTCTATCGTAATGACATGGATGAAGTAACCTTCATATGCCAAGACAGCACAATTAAAAATGAGGAGAAACAGCTGCAAACATCTAATACTCATAAAAACTTGGGACTAATGAAGATTCAATCTAGGGAAGTTGAAATTTGGTAAAAATGATATGCCTACAGAGTGATAATCTGGGTATTACTGAGCTAAAACGGACTGGTACTGAAATTTTGAATCACACAGTCATAAGCTATACATAGGACTGATGAATAGGAATTTGTCATGTGGTAGTCACACTTAAAAAAAGAAACAAAATATTTTAATATCTATTAAAAGTAAAATGCTGTCAGTGATAGGGTAGTATCTATACTCATACAAGGAAAACGTTTTAATATGATCCTCCAGCAGATTTTTAGAGTAAATTGTATGGGAGGAGATTGCTCATCTTTCTCCTAGGGAGCAGCTGGTGGATTTGCACTATATACCTTTTAGTTGGCAGCACAACTCCTTACCTCTAAGCCACCAGAGCACCCTGCAAATATATGCATTTATTTGTGGACTGTCAAAACTACTCACTGGTATATGTGTTTCTCATTATACCAGACCCAGACCATTTTGATTACTGTAGCTTTATAGCATTTTTAAATTGGGGCAACGAGTCCTGTTGCTGTCATTGGAAACTGAGGAAACTGAGACTTGGCCTGACCATCTAAGTTGTCTTAGAACACATCAGTGCTATCCATAACAGGTTTTGTTCTTTGCAGAAATAGGTACCACCAGGGCTGGAACGCTGGCAACCTCACCTCTGCCCAGAGCCTTTGACAAGCTAGCTGTGCTCTTCAGAGAAGAGCTGAGATAAAACAGGTTGATGCAATTTGGCAACTCCTGGAGTTTCCAAGGAGTGCCTTTTAAAATACAGAAATTTGCCTTATAAGAATGTGAATATTTATTCCTACCTGGCTTCCTTCATGACAGTAAAAAGATTAGCTGTGGTTTCGGCTCAGTACTAGAGTAATGATTCCAGGCTCATAACAATCAATTCTTTTTCTCTAATGTGTACTTTTCTTGCCAGGGAGCCATCAGAGTTGCATGAAAAGTGTGTCTATAATGAGCCTTTAAAAATTACATTACTAGTTGACAGTTAATAGGTTTACTATCTTACACAATGGTATTTAAAGGGGAGGCACCAGGAGTATCATACAGAATGAATCTTCTGCTTATATGTATTTTAATGTAACATTCTAGAAGCTATCCAGAAAAAAATCCTTTGCGGTATTTTTCCTTATTTGTGATAATATTACTTCTGTGATTTGGGGTCTAAATAGGAATTGAGCTCATCCTACAATAGCACAGAATTACCACTTCCCTCTGCCCTGACCAATGTTACTGGAGCTTCCTGCCCCAGCAGCAAGCCAATCTCTCTTGTGTATTATGGTTCTTCATCCCATAAAATAGACTTAATCCTACACTTTTCGTTATAGTCAATACCTGACATTTCCAAAAATCTGTATTATTATCATTAATGAGACTTTTTACAAATTTGGGTTTAGAAAAGACCATTCACCGTTGAAATTATAAAAGCTAACACTGCAGAAATAATTGGTAGGCTCCAGAGTAAGCAGAAGCCCTGAGGTTTTTCTTGCCTTTGTCAAACTAATAACCATTAAGCCATATGCTAAAGGAAAAAAATTAAATGGTGTTTTTGAATTACAAAACATCCCCTTTGCATATCTTTTAATTCCAGCAACTAAGAATCTGTAAAAGTATGGAAAAGAGATAGCTGGGTTGTGGACTTCTGATGAAGACTTAAGCACTTTGTGTGTGACATTGTCTCCTGGGAACTTCTCAGGAGACTGGGCACTTATATTGTTCTTCCTCTGCATAGATAGAAGACACCTATGATTGCTGCAAGTCTGTTATTCTGATTTTAAAAAAAATCAGAAACATCTTTTTTTATTTAACGGTATTCATAGGTTTCAAAGAGAAGCAAGCTGATAGAGATTACTTCCTCCACAGACTCCTTCCCCTAGTCAAATCAGGCCACAGAGCACGTTCAGATCCTCCTCCAAATCCTATGACTCAACTTGAGCTATATGTATACCTCCCAAATGGTGCTGAGGTGGCAACAGAAGACAGAGCTTCTTCAGAATCTCCGTCCTGTGCTGCTCGCTACTGAAAGCTGAGATTCTTCGTTCTACCACCAGAAAACCCAGTGTTGGAGATGGGATTTGGAGTGGGAAAAAGTAGATTTATTATATACCTCTATATAGGATGGCAAGTATTTTACAGAAAATTTTCCCAATTACAGAAGTAACCAATAGATTCAGTATTGCTACTCACCCTTGGCACATGTGTCTTGACCTACCCCTTTGCCTACTGCACCAACATCCCTTTCCACTCCCGTCTGTGCCATTCAACACCTCTCCTCCCTTATCCAGCCTTGATATGATGGCTTAGGTCTCAAGTCATCTGGGCTTCTGTGACGTCAAACACCTCACCCTGCTACCAGTTTCTTATACTGCGGCCAGTATCTCTTGAGTTTAGGAGTCTCTAAGTCCAGATACCAAGTGCTAGTATTAGGGAAGGCTTCTTGTCTCAGGTGGTTCTGAGAAAAAGTCCTTTGCCTTGAATTTCTGCTCCAGGACTGACTTCTTGTGGCTTAGTGCCTCTTCTCTTCCCTTTGCATCACAGTGCTGACACAGGAGGATAGTTTCCCAGGAGAGGGCGATGTGTCCACTAGATCTGATGTGTGTTAGTTTCTTGGTCTGAGGACCCAAACCTATTGTAACTCCCAGACACAGCCCACTGTACTTCTAGAACTAGGGATGTTCACCGGCAGTGAGTGAGCCTCGGTGAAATCTTCCACCCTCATGCCTCCTCAAAACTATTTTAATTCCCAGCCACAACCTGTAGGTCTTCTGGGACAGAGGACATTAGGCATCAAGAAGTTAAGGAGCAGAACAGAAGATTTCAAAGGGCAGTGTGGAAAAACAAAGCAAAGTATTGTAATGAAATGTGCAAAGAGCTAGAGTCAGAAAATCAAAAGGGCCGAACTCCATCAGCGTTTCTTAAGCTGAAGGAACTGAGGAACAAACACAAGCTATGAGTTCCAATATTTAAGGATTAAGGATATTCTGCTTTGGCCAGAGTAGTAAATGATCCAGAAGGCATTAAAAGAAGATGGAAGGAGTGTACAACGTCACGAAGAGGAATTGGCTGACACAGAAGAATTTCATGAAACAACATATGAGCAAGAGCCTGTGTTGATGAAGGAAGAAGTTTAAGCCGCTCTGGAAAAAATGGCAAAAAAACAAGGCCCCAAGAATTGACGGCATACCAATTGACATATTTCAATAAACAGACACTGCCCTTGATGTTCTCACTAAGTTGTGCCAAGAAATCTGGAGGACAACCACCTGGCAACTGACAGGAAGAGATCTATATTTGTTCCCATTCCAAAGAAAGGTGAACTGGCAGAGTGCAGAAATTATTGAATAGTATCATTGATATCACATGCAAGCAAGATTCTGCTGAAAATGATCCCAAAACTACTGGAACAGCACATCAACAGAGAACTGCCTGATATGCAGGCTGGGTTTAGGAGAGGCCATCATGCTGTGGATATTATAGCTGATCTTAGACAGATCTTGACTGAAATCAGGGAGTACCAGAGGAATCTGTGTTTCATTGACTATGCAAAGGTACTTGACTCTGTGGATCATAACTGTGGCTGACTCTGAGAAGATTGGGATTCCCAGAACACTTGATCATGCTAATGTGAAACCTATACTTGAACCAGGAGTCAGTCATCAGAACAGAGCAAGGAAACACTGCATGATTCAAATCAGGAGGGCTATATAGAGATGTGTTCTATCTCTGAACCTTTTTAATCTATATGCAGAACAGAGGAGCTCTATAGAACAGCTCCTCATAGAACAGCTCTATGAGGAGGAGTGTGGAATCAGAATTAGAGGAAGACTCATCAACAATCTGTGTTATGCAGATGACACAATCCTGCTTGCTGAAACTAAGGAGGACCTGGAGCACTTGCTGCTCAAGATAAGAACTGCAGCCTTCGATATGGATTGAAGCTCAACATCAAGAGAAAAAGATTCTCACCACTAGGCCACCATCATGATAGATGGTGAAGAGATTGAGATTGTTCACAGCTTTATTTTGCTTGACTCCATAACCAACACTCTTGGTACCAGCAGCCAGAAAATTAAAAGATGAATTGCACAGGGAAAGTTTGCTTTCAGTGACCTTTCCAGAGTACAGAAGTATATTGACATCAGATTCAGCCCATAGTCTTCACAATTACTTACTATGCGTCAGAGAGCTGGACAATTACTAGGGATAATTGATGCCTTTGATCTGTGGTGCTGGAGAATAGTGTTGTACATACCATAGACTGTCAGGAGAACAGACAGCTTCATCCTAAAGAGGGTGAAACCAGGCTGCTCCTGGAGGCAAGAATTCTGAGTCTTCCTTTGACATACTTTGGACATGTTGCAAAGAGGGACAGGTTTTTGTGCTTGGTGAGCATGTCTTGTACTAATTTTATCACAGTTCCAGAGATGGCTAGGTGTAATCCATCTATATAACTAAAGGAAGTGAGTTTCAGCTCTAGTTGTATGGGAGAGAGACCAACATTAACAATGGGCTTCATCTTGATAAGACGGTTTCCCTCACTTGTTTTTCTAGACTAAAAGGATAAAAGACTTCACTTTGTTAAGAGATCTCTCTCAATTGTCCTTCTAGACTTAGAGGATACTTTTGTCTTTGATAATGTTAGTTTCAGCCTATTAAAGGGTATTTTTTAAAGTTAGATTTCTATTGCTTTATTGTCTGTTGCACTCTTCCTTACACTGTGTCTCTTTTGAGCTCATGTGTTGGTCCCTTCCATATCTCTCTGTCTCAGTGTCATTGGTGAAAGCACTTTTCTTCTGTCTAAAAAATTCAATAGGGAGTTGCACAGCTAACCCAAAAGCTATGACTGGCAGTTCACAACTACCAGTAGCTCCACCATAAAAGCAATGAACATCTCCTCTCATGAGATTTATAGTCCCATAACCATTGGACAGCCTTCTAAGTTGGTTCTGACTTGATGGCAATGAGTTTGCTCTTTGAAGAGCTGTGTCCTAATATTGATATTTCTAATACTTCACTAATTTTCACTCTGGGAACTCTGGTAGCACAAGCTATAGGGAATTGTGCTGTTGACACAAAACAACAACCTATCTGGTGCTCACATACACCAGTGTATCTGTTCCATGGCGGAGAGATGGTCATTCTATTCCCCTGAGACGTATAGCCTTGGAAATCCACTGGAAGGTCAGCCATGACTTGTTTCTGCATAGGTGACAATGTGAGAGAGAATTTTACCCGTAATCACAAACTCATTTTACTTCTTACTCCTCCACACAGCTGAAATGATCTTCTGCCATTCCCTTTAACACTTACATCATTCCCTTTATAGACCTAAAATAAATAATGATGACAAGAGTTATAGTTACCATATGTTGAAATCTACTATATTTCAGAACAAGCTGGGCTACATACTCATATATATTTGTTACCTTATTTAATTCTCACCAATAAGAGAATAGCATCATCCATTTCTAATGACTAAAAGTCAAAGAGGTTCAAACATAGATTGACGGTCAGAGCAATTGGTGTCTTCCCCAGGTGTGGGGAAAACATCCTATTAGCCTCATGCTCATCTCTAACTCCTGGATTTGAGATCCTACTTAGCAAATATGTACACAGTTTCACTCGGAATCACTTAATGGCCCGTTTCTATTCAGGCAGATACATTATTTTTACTGTAAATATTAAGTACTGGATTTTTCCTCCAAATTTAGATTTTTAAGGTATATATGGGGAGCAGGAGAGGCATCTACTTCCTAAACAACGTGTCTCTGGAAACTCAATGAATTTTGATAAGTGTCGATCATTATAGAAAGGCTTTAGGCCTTTTGTTCATAGCATGGCTATGAGTCATGCTCGACTCAAGGGCAATCAACAGCAACAACATGGGGAGCTCTGGTAGCTTAGTAGTAAGCAGTTGCCTTGTCAGCCCAAAGGTATGGGGTTCAGTTCCACCAGCTACTCCAAGGGAGCAAAATGAGCAGTCTCCTCCCATATGATTAACTGCCTCAGAAAACTCATTGTAGAGTCAGCTATGAGTGAGTTCATATTTGATGGTACATATCAGCAACAACAGGTAGATACAGTCAGGGTTGCTGAGAGAGAGACACAGAGAGTGAACAAATGATACTGTGAAAGGAAAGTAAAAATTATGGGAACTTGCTTTTCTGTGCTTTAGTGAGTTCTGGTGATTTAGTAGTAAGGAGTTGTGCTGCCAACCCAAAGACACACAGTTCAAATCCATCCGTGGAGAAAAATGACCAGTCACATCCCATGCGATTTATTTTCTCTGAATACCCACTGAAGGGTCAGCTATGAGTCAATTCTCATTCGACAGTATACAGCAACAATTTGTGTGTTTCCAAAGTCTCAGTAGAGCCACTTGAAGTTTATCAGGCGTAAGGGCTGGCAGGGCTTGGAAATGGTTGGACAGGATATAGACTTGCTCTTTTCCATTCCTTTCCACACAGAATTGGAGATTATTTCTTTCTGCTATCGAAAAGCTACAACCATATGTTGAAAGTACTAATTTTTTTTTATTATTATTTTTTGTGCATGTACCGTCAAATCACATCTGACTGGTACAGGAGGAAATTGTCCCTCCTTCTCTGGCAGAGCATCTGGAGGATTTGAACTGTGTACCTCTGGGATTACAGTACAGCTTCTTGCCACTAGGCCACCAGAGCTCCCCTAAAAGTACTAATTTTAATTATAAGGAAACTGGTAACTAGATTGGCCGATGATGGAATCCTTACAAGTTCTATTGATGGTAAGACAAAAGTCAACCATGTTGTTGTTGTTGTTGTTGTTAGGTGCCATCAAGCCAACTACAATTGGCA
The DNA here is from genome assembly GCF_000299155.1 of Elephantulus edwardii. Taxonomy (NCBI): domain Eukaryota; kingdom Metazoa; phylum Chordata; class Mammalia; order Macroscelidea; family Macroscelididae; genus Elephantulus; species Elephantulus edwardii. Next base: position 986,359 of record NW_006400081.1, on the reverse strand, counting down.
GTGACCCCACAAATATCAGATTTTAGTTTTGTCCCATCCTGTGCCATCTTCACCATCTCTACCCGAACCAAGCTCATTGTTACTGTCAATGTATCAGTCTATCTTGTTGAGAGTCATCTTCTCTTTCCCTGACTCTCTGACTTTTCCATCATGATGTCGTTTTCCAAAGACTGCCCGCTCCTGATGACATGCATAAATTAAATGAGATGAACTTTTACCACCTTTATCTCTAAGGAGCACCTTGATTGCAGTTCCTCTAAGATAGGAAACATGTGCGCTCTTTTATAAATTCATGGGACAGTCAATGTACTTTGCTGCAACCACAATTTAAAGGCATTGATTCTTCTTCAGCCTTCCTGATTCATTGTCTGACTTTCAGATGCACTGAAAACACCTTGGCTTAAAAAAAAAACAAAAACACCAAAAAAAAACCCCACCTTGGCTTGGTCAAGTGGGCCATAGTTCTTAAATGGACATCCTTGCTTTTTAGTATTTTAAAGAGGTCCTTGTCAGCAGATTTCCCAATGCAAATATCCTTTTATTTCCTCATTATGGCTACCCTGTGTCTTGATTGTGGATCCAAGTAAAATTAAATTGTTGAAAACCTCAGTCATTTCTCCATCTATGATGATGCCTAGTGGTGAGTATTTTTCTTCTCTTGACAGTGAGATGTAATCCACATTTAAGGCTACAGTCTTTTGATCTTCTGAAGTGCTCTAAGACCTGGTCACTCTCTGCAAGCCAGACTGTGTCATCTGCCTAGGGTAGGTCGTGTCTGAGTCTTTATCCAGCAGAGAATATCAGATGATGTTTATTTCTGTTTTATTGACTGTACAAAGTCATTTATTTGTGTAGATGATAACAAATTATAGATACCATTGAGAAGAATAGGAATCTCAGAATACTTAATTGTGCTCATGTGAAATTTATTGGAAAACCAAGAAGCAGTTGTCTGAACAGACCAAAGGATTGCTATGGGGTTGTTAGAGTTGTTATTTCTCCATACCTATTTTAAATCTGAGTAATGAGTATTCATTATGGAGTATATCATTTGGCCAACTAACCTTTATAAAGAAGAATGTGACATCAATATATTAACCAGAAACTCCTTTTTTCCCAGTCTACTAGTTAATTTACAAAATTCAAATACAAATTTGAGCAAATTCTTTCCATTTCCCTTACCCCGCCCATCAAATTGTACAACCCAATGATTAATCCCCTCTTCACCCTGCACATCTACATCCCAGAAACTCCTTTCTTATCTTTGCAAGTAATCTAAGTAATTTCTATTTCCTAGAAAGATAGCCCTAATCTTTTAAATCTCCCGAATAATAGAACTCCTTCACTGTGTCAAGTGAAGGATGACTGATCAGACGCCAGACCCTTGTGACCACCTAGTAACCCTATGTCAGCTCCTATCTGAGTGGGAGAATGATTCATTCAGGTCAAGATTAGTCAATGGTTGATATTCCCCTCTACTATTTCTCCTTTTCTCCTTAAAAAACTCACTGTTGTAGACCCTCATTAAGTTCTCCCTGTAACTATACAGAATGGGGGTGGGGGGGAACAAAACACACAAACCAATAAAACCCCAAGGACTTCTGAAAAAGAAGAATGAAGTGGGAGGCATAGAACTCCCTGTTCTCAAAACCTACTGTACAGCTGTAATAACCAAAACAGCTTGACTGGCACAATGAAAGGCACAAATGGAACAAAACTGAGAACCCAGTAATGGACTTATCTATAATATATAATTATATATATATATATATTTGATATATATGATACATAATAAATAATACATAATCTAGAATCTATAGTATATAGTATATATGGACCTACTTATATCTATGGTCAACTGATAATTCAATAAGGAAACAAAATCTATCAAATAGGGAAATGGCAAACTTTTCAACAAATAATGCTGGCAAAACTGGGCAACTACCTATAGAAAGTGAAGCAGGCTACACCCTTCTCACCATATACAAAAATCAACTCAAGATAGATCAGAGACCTAGGTGTAAAGCACAAAACCATAAACATCATAAAAGGCAAATTGAAACCAAGTGTAGAAGATTTTGTCTATGATATAAAGAGGCTGTCAAATACAGCAAGAAATACACAACCAGGAAAGGATAAAATTGATGAATGGATCCTTCTAAAAATTCAATCCCTGTGTGTATCAAAAACTTTTCCCAATGTTGTTGTTATGCACAGTTGAGTCACCTGTTACTCAAAGTGAATCTGTGCACAATAGCCCTAAACCCTGCTCTATATCCTATGCCAATCTTATATATCCCCATTACACCAGTCACTGAATCAATCCACTTCATCGAGGGTCTTCCTCTCTTGTGCTGTCCCTCTACCCTCCCAAGCATGATGTCCCTCTCAAAGGACTGGTCCCATCTTGCAGCATGGCCAAACTATATAAGACGAAGCTTCAGAATCCTTGCCTCCAAGGAGCAGCCTGGCTTCACCCTCTCGAGGACAAAATTGTTTGTTTTCCTGGAAGTCAATTGTATAGTCAATACACTTCTCCAGCACCACAGCTCAAAGCATCAGTTCATTTTCTATCATCCCTAGTCATTGTCCAGCTTTCTGATGCAAAGCAAGTAATTCCAAAGACCATGGCCTGTATCAAGAGCACCTTAGTCTCCAGACAGACATCATTGCTCTTATTACTTTGGAGAGGTCTCTGACAGCAGACTTTTCTAATGCAATTCATCTTTTGATTTCCTGAATGCTGATACCAAGAGTGTTGATTGAAAAGCTGAAGCTGTTGATAATCCCAAACTCTTCACCCAATCTCTTCACAAACACAAACTGAAGCTGTTGACAATCCCAATCTCTTCACCATCCATCATGATGCTGCCAATTGGCCCAGTGGTGAGAATTTTTGTTTTCTTGATGTTGAACTTCAATTCTTATTGAAGGCTGCAGTTCTTTATCTTCTGCAGCAAGCACTTTAGGTCCTCCTCAGTTTCAGCAAGCAGGGTTGTGTCATCTTCATACCACAGATTGTTGATGAGTCTGCCTCCAATCCTGATGCCACATTTCTCCACATAGAGCCCAGCCTCCCAGATAATCTGTTCTGTATATAGATTGAAAAGTTAATAGAAATAGGACACATCCTTGGCCCACACTCTTCCCAATTTTGAACCATGTGGTATTTCCTTGCTCTGTTCTGATGACTGCCTCCTGGTCCAAGTATAGGTTTAGCATTAGTACGATTAAGTAGGGTGAAAATAAAACCTACTGATTGGGAAAAAAGCATTTGGCAATACCATCTCAGACAAGGGTCTCATTACAAAAGTTTACAGAATCCTTCAGGGCCTCCACAAGCAAAAGACCTATAACCCAATTACAAAATTGACAAAAGACACAGAAAGACTTTTCACAGAGGAAGACATCCAGATGGTCAACAGACACATGGAGAAATGCTCAAAATCACTGGCAATAAAAGAGATGCAAATCAAAACCACAATTAGATACCATCTTATCCCAACTGCAGTGACAAAGTTTAGCAGGACAGCAAGCAGTACATGTTGCAGAGGATGTGATGAGATAGCAACTCTTATGCATTGTTACTGGAATTGTAAAATGGTACAACCACCTGTAATGTTTGGCATTTACTCAAAAAGCTAAACATGGAAATTCCATATGACCCAGCCATTCCACTGTTAGGAGTATACCCCAAGGAAATTATAACTGAGATACAAACAAAGACATGTACATCATTGTTCATAGTAGCATTATTTACAATCCCAAGATTGTGGAAATAGCCCATATGTCCAACCACAATCGAATAGATTGCAGAATCTCATAAGGATATAATACTGCACAGAACTATTTTTGTAAAAACAGAAAGATAACTAGTAAAATGTGTACAAGGATCCCAGGGGTGAGTGATGGGAACAGAGGGGTGAGGATAGTAGGGGTAAATCATAGACTCACACAATTTTAGGTGGGAAGGCAGTAAAGGAAATGGAAAAGAAAGATCCAACCAGGATCTGGAAAGACAGGGTAATGGTGGGAATGGTTCAGTGGTAATTTATTTTATAGAACAATGAATGAGAATGATTGTATGAAACTCAATATGAATGAAGGATAGTGTGAAACACAATGTATGCCAACTTTGGAAACCAATGTAAAGTTATATATATGAAAAAAGTTGGTTAATTAAATATAGAATGTAAACATTCATAAGATTGGATTATTAAAATATTAAAAAAATTGTATGTTGTTGTTGTTGATGATGTTGTTGTTGTTATATTCTGTCTAGTTCAAACAGCGTGTTGATTGTGGAGCCAAGCAAACTAAAGCTATTAACAATCTCAATCTCTTCACCATCCATCATGATGCTGCCAATTGGCCCAGTAGTGAGAAACTTTGTTTTCTTGATGTTTAGCTTCAATCCATATTGAAGGCTATAGTCTTTGACTTTCTGCAAGTACTTCAGGTCCCCCTCAGTTTCAGCAAGCAGGGTGTGTCACCTACATAACACAGATTGTTAATGAGTCTGCCTCCAGTCCTGGTGCCACATTTCTCCTCATACATCCCAGCCTCTGGATAATCTGTTCTGCACATAGATGGAAAAAGTATCGAGGCAGGACACATCTCTGGCATACACCCTTCCCAATTTTGAACCATGCATTGTTTCCTTGCTCTGTTCTGACAACTAGATGGTGAAGAGACTGAGAGACTGAGATTGTTAACAGCTTTAGTTTGCTTGACTCTACAATCAATAGTCTTAGCACCAACATCCAGGAAATTAAAAGATGTATTGTGATGGGAAAGTCTTCTGTTAGAGACCTCTTCAAAATACTGAATAGCAATGATGTCAGTCTGGAGACTAAGGTGTGCCTGATACAGGCCATGATCTTTGAAATCACTTGCTATGCATCAGAGAACTGGACTATGACTGGGGATTATAGAAGGAGAATTGATACCTTTGAGCTGTGGTGCTGGAGAAGAGTATTGAATGTATTATGGACTGCTAAGAGAATGAACAGGTTCATCCTGGAGTGGGTGAAGCCAGGCTGCTCCTTGGAGGCAGGGATTCTGAAGCTTCGTCTGACATACTTGGACATGTTGCAAGGTGGGACCAGTCCTTGGAGTGGGACCATGCTTGGGATTGGGAGGGTGGAGGGACAGAACTGAAGGGGAAGACCTTCAATGAGATGGATTGATTCAGTGACTGGACTAATGGAAGTAAGTGTGTTAGATTGGCACAGGATAGAGCAGGACTTAGGGCTGTTGTACATAGGGTCGCTCTGAGTCACAGGCAACTCGACAGTACATAATAACAGCAGTAACAACAGTTGAAACAGATTCATACCTGACCCTCCAGGATGTTATCAGAGACTGTAAATCGTACAAGAGGAGATTGCTCATCTTTTTCAAAATAGTGGTTTTTGAACTGCCTGTCTTTGTGTTAGCAGCATAAGTCCTTATCATTGGGCCACCATAGCTCCTTAAAGCAGATACATAATAGTAAAAAAAAAATCATACTGTATTGACTAATTGGTGTAGTGGTCTACCTTCTTATGTCTTTCTTCCTCTTCACGGTAGTAACATGTCTAGAGCAAAGTTAAAGGAAGAGGGTATGTTGTAGGAAATTGTTGAGAAGCAAACTAGGTTGCATTAATGGAGAGATTATGTGGGTTTAATTCCAGTTCCATCATGTCTGCATAGATGGTCCTTATCTTAAATAATTAGAATACTAGTGCCTCCAGAAACTCTATGAACCTTGAGAAAGGATGAAAGTTACACAAGTGTCCAGGTCTTTATTTCATAGGGTGGCTATGAGTCGCCTACCACTGGACGACGCTTAACAACTGTCATATACTTCATCACATTATTATCAAAGATAAATTATTAAGGTTTTTAAAAAATGCTTCCTAAATTGTAAGATTTTCTCCAAGGAAGATTATAGTTAGCATCAAATTCATTAACTCTGCTCTTTTCAAAGTACTGAATTTCCCTTATTGATTAATTCTAAAGTGGTTTTTTTCATTCCATTTCTTCCTTAATAACTGATATTACATAATTGCAAAATATAAAGGGAATGAAGATTTTTATTCTTTTTTTTCTTGAGCTTGATGCTGTAGTTTTAAGCCTTTTCACTCTGTAGACTACAGGGAAGCCCAGCATTGTCAGACCCCCACATGTTCACCTCTACACCACACCCCTAATTGTGTCCAAAAACCTGAGAAAGTGGCAGAAACACCACAGCTGCCCACCGCCATCACACTGACCATTTTTACTAGGCTTTTTTCCCTTTTAGTTAGTGTTTTGTTTTTTTGTTTGTTTGTTTGTTTTTACTGAAGACTTACAGATCATACTGGTTTTTCATACAGTCATTGATAAAGATTTCCCTTATAATATTGAGTATCACGGATGTAATTATTTAATTACAGTGTTTAGCTGACCCATTATTGTATATTGTTTTTCCTTCTCACCCAGCCTATCTATTAAATTGTTGTTGTGTACCATTGAGTCGGAACCTATCCATAGCTGACCCACAGAAGGTTTTCAAAGGCTATAAATTGTATGGGAGATTTCCCATCTCTATCTCATGGACATGTTTGTGGTATTCAAACTGTGTTATCTTTGTGTTGGCAGTACAATTCCTTAAGAGAGGAATAAAAATTAATACATGGCTCGTTCTTTTCTTTAAGCTCTAATTAAGGGAGCTCTGGTGGCCTAGTTGTAATTGTAAAGAGCTATGCTACCAACCTGAAGGCAAACAGTTAGAAACTACCAGCTGCTCCGTGGGAGAAGGACGGACAGTCACCTCTTGGGTGATTTACTGCCTCTGAAAACCTGCTGAAGAGTCAGCTGTGACTTGGTATTTTCACTGGAGCATGCATGACAAATGAATAATAGACAGTCGACCCGAAATCCCTAAAATGTCTGTGATTTCAACTTTCTACCTGCATACCTGATCATGCTCTGTCCACATTCACTCCTGAGACCACCAGAGCTGCCAGGTGTTAAGCGAAGCCTGAGAGCATCCCAGTCATCCAGGAGCAGAAAAATGCACTTAGCAAAAACATTAGACTGGTATCAGCAATTCAGATAGGAGGGTCATATGTGGGTTCGTAGTCTTGATGTGTCAGGCTTCAAGACCCGTGGCCACCACTGCAGCAGCTCACAGCACTGAATGTTTGTCAGATGATATGAGGCTGTGTTCACTTTCATGAGTGGGAAATAGCTACTTGCCTGCCCATCTACTATCTCTCTTGCTAAGAAATCACTCCACCCGTAGCTGACTCTCCAGTGGGTTTCCTGAGGCTGTACAGGAAGGGATTACCCATCTTTCTCATGTGCAGCCAACTTCCAAGAGAGGTGCTGGCTTTAAGTTAGCAGCTCACCCCCCTCCAGACTATACCACCAGATCTCTTTCTAAGAAATCGGTCATGGCTAGCCTTTTCCACCTTCAGTTACTCCTAGTAGCCTGTCCTGTTAGAAACTCTGAGGCTCTTGGCTGTTTTTCCGTTAGAAGGTTCCTCAGCAAGAGAGGAAGAAGTGCTGACAGAATGCCCAGAAATGAGAAGATGCTTGCACTACCATCAATTGTCCCATCATTATTTTTTAAGACATAATGGTAATCAAGTATTCATAGAACAATCTGAAAGAGCATGTACTCTGCTTTGAGAGTGCCACCTGTCACTGCTCCTCTTATCAGTTGCTGGCGACTTGTGACAACTTAGAAATAACAGAAGGGAATGGTCCTGTAACAGCTTCGCATTAACGGATGTTTGAGCTTGTTCTTGTGGCTCTCGTGTCTGTCAGTCTGAGTGCAAGGTCCCTGTTTTTCCCCATGGTATGTACTTCCCTAAGGCTTGGTCTTTTTCTGATGATGTGTCTAAAGTAAGCCGAAATCTCACCTCCTTGACTGGAAAGAATATCCTGGTTGTATTTTCTTATAAAACTAATTTGTGCATTCTTTTGCAGCTCACATATTTTCAGTATCCTTCATCGGTATTGTAATTGGGACATTGCGTTTTTCCCCTTCTTTCTTCCATTTGTTTCATACGACTATTGAGGCATTTGAAAAGACCATGAATTAGGTCAGTGGGTGTCTTGATGTTGATGATGATGATAAAGAAAACTTCCGTTAACACATTTTTAACATATTGGATGACTGTGTCTAGCAGAAATACAAGAACTTTAAAATACTAAGTGGAAATTCTGGGGAACTCTGATGGCATAGTAAATAGAGAATTGTGCTGCTAAACCAAAGGTTAACCCCCCTCTCTGGAGGTTCAAATCGACTAGCTGCTCTGAGGCAGAAATAATGACCGTCTCCTCTTCTGTGTTTACAGCCTCTGAGAACTCGTCAGAAGGTCAGCTATGAATGGCTTCCAACTTAATGACATAGAGACAGAAGTAGAAATATTAAGAATATTAAATAAAAACAAAACTAAAGTCGTATTTGAGTAGATTATGTGATTTTTACACTTAAAATCTTTTTTGTTTCTTTAAAGGAAAATAGTTCATACTCATTAATATTTCATCATGAATAATTATCCTTCTGGCCTTTTTATTAGTAGATTTTAGTTTACAGGGGGGTTTGTCTAGAGTAATATTGATAGAGTGGCATAACCTAAAAAAAAAACCTCCTTGTTTAAAATTGACCTACCATTTTAATATCATCATCCTGACAGTGAACAACTCCTAGATTTATCTTTCTCCGCTGTGGGCAGTAAGCCCATAAATAGGAATGCCACAGGGGGAAGAGTAGGGGAGGGTTCATCCAAGACAAGAGAAGCCTTGGAGAAGTGAATGGAAAAATTGCCTCTGTTTAGCATGAATGAGACTGGGATTTAAATAACATTCCTCAGGCCAGATAAATAGTTTTCCTTTGGCTTAGTAATAATGCGTTGCATTAAAATATTTAAGTGATATGTTTTCCAGCTTTCCTCACTTCCGCTTTGATCTTTGTGTTTTACCTCACCAGCATCATTAAATAAAATATTTATCACTTTTAGTACGTGTAAGAGAGACTAATTTGCTGTAGGACAATAGGAGTACTTGATAACCAAATTTTATTCTGTTTTGGTGTAAACACCTGTGTAATTGAGTTGTGTTATTAAGTTTCAAATTCATATTCTTTCTCACACACATGCATAAAGACACACCCCTCTCTCATACTCTCTCTCTCCTCTCTTTATCTTGCACAGATATCCTATCAGAAAATGTTGGAATATACCAAAATGTTAAAAGTAATTACTGCTATTATGAACAGTTTGGGGTTTTTTTTAAATTATCTCATTTATTCTTCTCTTTCCCTTTGTTTCCAAGCTGTTCTCTTCTGCAATAAATATGCAATACTTACTATATTTGTTCCCATCCCAAAGAAGGGCGACCCAACTGAGTGTGGAAACTACAGAACAATATCATTGATTTCACATGCAAGCAAGATTCTACTGAAGATTATCCAAACAGCACATCAGCAGAGAACTGCCAGAAGTCCAGGCTGGGTTTAGAAGGGGTCGTGGTACTAGGGATATTATAGCTGATGTTAGATGGATCTTAGCTGAAAGCAGAGAATACCAGAAGAATGTCTATGTGTGTTTCATTGATTATGCAAAGGCATTTGACTGCGTGGATCATAACAAACTGTGGCTGACTCTGAGAAGAATGGGAATCCCAGAACATTTAATGGTGCTAATGCGAAACCTATACTTGGACCAAGAGGCAGGCGTCAGAACAGAGCAGGGCAACACTGCATGGTTCAAAATTGGGAAGGGTGTACGTCAGGAATGTGTCCTTTCTTCATACCTTTTCAACCTGTATGCAGAGCAGATTATCCGAGAGGCGGGGCTCTATGAGGAGAGGCGTGGCATTAGGATTGGTGGAGGATCTATCAACAATCTGCGTTATGCAGATGACACAACCCAGCTTGCTGAAACTGAGGAGGACCTCATGCACTTGCTGCAGAGGGTCAAGGACTGCAGCCTTCAGTATGGACTGAGGCTCAATGTCAAGAAGACGAAAATTCTCACCACTGGACCAATCGGTAGCATCAGGATGGATGGTGAAGAGATTGAGATTGCTCACAGCTTCAGTTTGCTCGGCTCCACAGTCAACACTCTTGGCACCAGCAGCCAGGAAATAAAAAAACGTATTGCAGTGGGAACGTCTGTGGTTAGGGACCTCTCCAAAATACTCAAGAGCAACAGTGTCTCTCAGGAGACTAAGGTCCGCCTGATACAGGCCATGGTTTTTGCAATCACTTGTTATGCATCAGAGAGTTGGACAATGACTAGGGAGGAAAGAAGGAGAATTGACGCCTTTGAGCTGTGGTGCTGGAGAAGAGTGTTGAATATACCATGGACTGCCAAGAAAACACACAGATTCATCGTAGAGAGGATTAAACCAGGCTACTCCTTGGAGGCAAGGATTCTGGGGCTTCGTCTGACATACTTTGGACATGTTGTAAGGAGAGACAGGTCTTTGGAGAGGGATATCATGCTGGGTAGAGTGGAAGGACAGCGCAGGAGGGGAAGACCCTCTATGAGGTGGATTGATTCAGTGACTGGGGTACTTGGGATGGGTTTGTCAGGGGCAATGAGATTGGCACAGGATAGAGCACGGTTTAAGGCTGTTGTACATAGGGTCACTATGAGTCGCAAACGACTAGACGGCACATAAAAACAACAACTTTAAAAAATTATTTTATTTTTTAAGAAACTATTCCGAAATTCTCTTTCATTCTCCATCCAAAATCATCTATCATTTGGCCTTTTGAGGTGTTAGTTGTTTTGGCTTAGACCTTGTCTCCTGAAAGTCCCATTGACTGAGGATCTTGTGATATGGCCCCTCTCTGGGAGTAAGGGAAAGATCAGCTTACATTAAACCCCTAGGCAAGCATACCTCTGTGACAAGAAGTAGCTGAAGTCAGATGAGCAGAAGGGCATTGGGATTCTCTTTCTTCTTTCTCTTCCCATCAATAAAGCATTTCTTTTCTAATAGGTTCAATCTGTATCACCAAAGGTGGGAATTTAGTGGGCATTGGAACAAAGGGAAGCAAAGGGAATCTGCCTTGGCCTGATGCTAAGGATGAGCAGACAGTCTCTGGCTGCCTTAATTACACACTGAGTGAACTTTTCCATGACTCTGAAGGTGATACAGATCAAGTCTTATGATCTGTCAAATGTAAAGGAAAAGAGAAGAGCCCCTTTTTGACACTTGGATAATGCCTAGTAACTGTTACCATCTATCCAGAACTGGTTCATGCAGGGGACCGGACTGTAGTCCCACTTCTTTAAAAAACCAGGTGGAACCATCAATGGCATTTACCACCTTATATTGTACATACAATCTTTGTAACAGTTTTTATAAAAGCACTTCCTATAAATATGCTGATTGCTCATGAATTAAATATACAAATTACATAAAGCGTTGAATCGGTGTTCTTTTTTGAACTCAAAGTAGATATTTTCTTTCTTACGTTCATGCGGTGGCCGGGCCTTATTTCTAACACTGGCTTTCCCGTGACTAACTTCTGGGCCCATTCCCAGTTAAACACTGCATGCTAATTTCCAAAGGGTAAATAAGGAACTTTGGGAGTTGAAGACTCCCTCTTTCCATCAAAGTTTCTTCTAAAGCTCTGTTAATTTAAAATCTTTCTTCCTTCAAAGGGTCTGGGAAGATCAACATTTTAATTCTTAGGATTTCAACCTTGATGTAGGTATGTCTAGTCTTTTTTTTCTCTGTCTCCCTCCTTAGATCTCGCTCTCTCTCTCTTTCTGTATGTGTGTGTCTATGTTTCTCTTTCTCCTTTCCCCCTTCTCTTCCTCTTACTCTAAATACACACTCTACTAAATATCTATCAGTGTAAGGCAACATTTCCAGCTGTTTTCTCTAGGTCTCTATGAGTCATAGTTGACTTGACAGCACCCAGCAACCACAGCATGCATCCATCCAGGAGTAAATCTTCTGTTCTCTGACAGTTATTACTGGTGAGGTTCCCCCTTTGTCACATCACCAAAAGCTCCCCTGTCCTTTTGACTGAATTGGCACATGACTTTAAAAGAGAAGGGAGCGCTGAGCTTATCAGAGCCGCTCAGGAGAAAAGGGATGGCAAACGGACCACAGACGAGCTGCTGTGATTTTTCGATTTGGGGATGAGCAGAGGTTCCTCCTCTCCCTTGACATTAAATGTGCTTAAAGGAATCCTGTGGGTGGAATGTGATTATTGCAATGATCAAGCGGTGCCAAGCCTCAAGCTTGGGGACACGAACGGATCTGTGCACTGTCGCTGCCAGCCCAGGATGACTGTTCATGCAAATAGCCTCCTGCGGTCCCTGGAGCTGTGAGGCAGTGCCAACTGTGAGGTAATCCTTACCAGAGAGGACTCTGTGGGCCCCAGTTCCAAACTGGAGGAACATGAATGCTACCTAACTGGAGGGGACTGAGAAGCTGCAGAAAAGACCTGTAGATCTACCCCCTGTGCTTCCCAAGTCGGCATGGCCAGCCGGACAACGTCAGACACCTTCTGTGAGGTCAAAGTGTGTCCAGGGAAACAGGATTTTCAAAGCAGGGCCTCAGTATCCCAGAATTTTTTTTAAAAGCACTTTGTGTGAGCTTTCTTGAGATCCACTGGAAATCTGTCATTGAAAGTTGAGTTACAAACATTAAAAGTAAAAGCCTTTGTGTATCTGTGGGCATGATTATAAGCACCTGGATACTGTGTTAGTGAAAACTAGCAAATGGGACGAGGCTCCTGAATCATGGCTAACGCTGCTCCTCACCCACCAGCTGACGGACGTCCCTCGCTGGACTGTGCTCTGGAAAGCTGGCATCTGTTCTTAGGAAGTTCACTTCCAGTTTCCTGTACCTGAGGCTGGGAGGGGTTCTCATGGAGCAATTTCTCCCAAAGACATTCTTAGAATCAATGTAGGTTTTACTTCTAAGGGCATTCCTATGTTCATATCTTACCTATTCATATTATAGTCAAGCTGGAAAATATATCATTGTCATTTGTGTGAGATGCCATTAAGTTTGCTATGACTCCCCACGATGCTGAATAACAGAGCTGGACCTTGCCACACCATCCTCCCAGCCGCTGTCATGCTCAAGTCCACTGCAGCAGTCACTGTGTCAGTCCATCTGACTGAATCTACCTTGCTCACAAGCAGCCTCTACCTTTTGCAACATGAAGTCTCTCTCAAAGGACTGGTTCCTTCAGAGAATTTGCCCGAAGTTAGACAGTTGACCTTCCACCACCTTTGCCTAAAAGGAGCTCACTGTTTGCATTTCCTTCAAGACAAATTTGTTTGTTCTTTTGGCAGACCATGAGATATTCAATACCCTTCATCAACACCACAATTCAAAGGCTTCAATTCTTCTTTGATCTTCTTATTGACCAACTTTGAGATGCATAAAAAGGGAATGAAAAGACCATGGTTTAGATCAAGTGCTTCTTAGTCTTGAAACTGACATCCTTGCTCTAAATTTAGAACTTTGGAGAGGTCCTTGGAAGCAGATTTCCCCCATGCAGCATGTCTTTTATTTATAAAATGAATTAAAAATGTTTTTGCTTTTAAAGTGAAAGACAGTTCTTTAATTCAAACTTGACCATGATTTTATTTTTGTTGCTAAAGGCCATCCAGATTCAATGTCTGGATAACATTTTGAGGTATTTTTGAAAATGCTTTGTCCGTGAACTGTAAAGAGAGCAATAATACCGTGAGATTCTTACTTTTGTGTTCCCTAGGTAGTCTGTGATTAGATTTATTTTAGCCTTTATGATGTGGCAGTTTAGTTGGTGCCAGGTAGCTTGCTGACCGCAAGATCCTTGCCTCCCATTCAGGCCATCTAAGACTGCTGTGAAAATGATATTTCTCACTAGTGCCTTTGATCTTGTCACTCCCACACTGAAAGAACCTCCCTGTTCCCCAGGGTCCTTCATATTAGCCTCAGCCTCCTCACTCAGGCCATTTCAGCTTAGCCTTGCCCAGGAAGATATTCTCCCGATTCTCTGCCACCTCTTTGGCTCTAGACAAAGTTATTCACAGCTTCCTTTGATGCTGTCTGACCTGTGTGCTGACAATTCAAAGGCATGTGGCTTGAATCCACTGGAGGAAAATGAACAGTCTCCTCCCAGGAGGGTTACATCCTTAGAAGCAATTAATATCTCATTCAACTATCAATAAACATTTTGTTCTATTAAATTCATTTCAGACACACAATGTAATCATGCTTTAAGTACTTTCACCCTATAATTCTGATTTCCATTAATGCTTCTATGCTTTTATGTGTCTCCCTTTCCTTTAGTGACATTGTGCTGATTGTCCCTTTAGTAGATAGTATCCTTTCTTTCACCAGATGAGACTGGCTCAGCACAGTGCATGGTTCAGAAATATTGTGCATAGAGTTGCTACAAGTTACAGGCAATTTAGTGGCACCTAACTATGACAACAACTCTCCATTTGCTATTAGGCCACCTCAGTTCTCAACAAAAACAATTATCTATTTTCTAGTTTTTAATTCCCACTCTTTCCCTTCCTGTATTTGGGAAGATTGTGTGATTCTGGGTGTAAGATTCTACCTGTAAATGATCACTTGTTTGTTTTTATAACAGTGATCTTATATGCTATTTGACCACTTTGTTACTGAATTCTTTCATTTTGTGTACTGTCTTCCAAATGCATCCATATTATATAATGTTTATTGAATTTTTTTTATTATTTTCCACTATTGCACGCTATTCCATTGTTTGGATGAACCATAGTTTCTTTAGCGATTCATCCAATGATGGACACTTGAGTTGTTACCATATTTTTACTTGTAAATGCTGCAGTGAACATAGGTGTGCCTAGGCCTGTTCATGTCCCAGCTCTAATTTCTTTTGAGATATAGAATTGTTGGATCATATGGCATATCTATTCCCAACTTCCCTAAGGTCATGTCAAACTGCTTTCCATAATGGTTGAACTATTTTACATTCCCATTAGCAGCATATGACAATTCTAACCTTTCCACATGCCTGCCAGCATTTGCTATTTTCTGCCTTAGTGAACTTTAATATTTTTGCCGGAGTCAGGTGATATCTCATTGTTGTTTTGATTTCTGTCTATCCAGTTCCAGTGATCTTGAGTATTCATGTGTTTGTTGGCCATCTAACTTTTTTGCTAAAGTGTCTTTTCATGTCCTCTGCCTATATTTAAAATGGATTGTTTTTCATTTTCTTGTTGAGGTATTAGAGTTTTCTATAGATCTTAGAGATTAATCCTTTTTTTCTCCTAGAGAGAAAATGTTGGTAATTCCTTTTTCCATCTCTTTGGAGAATGATGATAAGATCTGAATTGGGATTTACATTTCATGTGTAGATTCTTTTGCTAGTATTATTTTCACAATGTTTACTCTCCCAGGTGATCAGCAGGAAAGAATGTTTTTAAAATACCCTGGGGACATAGATGATAGTGGAGTTCTCATGAAAGGGTTAAGTCAGTGGTGGTTGACTGGTAGACTTCTCACCCTCTATTTGGGAAATTGGGGTTTGAAGCCTTGTCAGGGCACCTCGGTTCCTGTGACCACCTATCTGCCATTGGAAAACTGCATCTTACTATGATGTCATTTGTTGTTGTTGTTGTTGTTATGTGCCATCGAGTCATTTGCAACTCATAGCGACCCTATGTACAACAGCCCTAAACTCTGCTCTGTCCTGTGCCAATCGCACTGTCTCCGACACTCCCATCCCGATTATCCCATTCACTGAATCAATCCACCTCATAAAGGGCCTTCCCCTCCTGCGCCGTCCCTCCACCCTCCCAAGCATGATGTCCTTCTCCAAGGACTGGTCTCTCCTCACAACTTGCTCAGCCAGTGAAAAGTCTGTGGATCACCGACTATTAATCTAAGATCACTCATTGTTACAGGAGTAAGCAACATCTCCTTCCCCTGAGTATGAGGCTGCCCTGAGCCAGCAGCTGACTCCACAGACATCAACAACAGCACCTTTAAAAAGTCTGCTTCTTTTCGCCTAAATGTAAATTTTTAAGCTTAGCTTATACTGGTCCAACTTTAAGTTTTTATAATATTGGTCACTTTGCAACTGTATTTATATACTGTTTTTAGTGTATTTCTTATCTCTTTTGTCTGTGGTCCATGACAGAAATTCTCACAACTGAACCAATAAGTAATATCATGTTAAATTGAGGAAATCTTAAAGTTGGTCTCACAAACACCACCCATGGGAGCAGCAGTCAAAATAATAATAATAATAATAATAATAAAAGTGTTGAATTTGTCAAACATACTGTCAAGAATCTCGTTAAAGTACAAAAGAGCAAGGATGTCAGTTTAAAGACTAAGGTGTGCCTGAACCAAACCATGGTATGTTCACTTGCTTTCTGTGCATCTAAAAGTTGGATAGTCAATAAGGAAGACCAAAGAAGAAGTGTTTCCTTTAAAGAATGGTGGCCTTTGTAAGAGAGTATTGAATATACCATAGACTGCCAAGAGAACTAATAAATCTGTCTTGGAGAATGTGCAGACAAGGTGCTCCTTAGAGGCATAGATGGTACAACTGCATCTGACATCCTTTGAGCATGTTGTCAGTAGGTTCTAGTCCTGGAAAAAGACATTACAGTTGTACAAGTAGAGGGTTATCAAAAGAAAAGAAGACCGTTAACAAGACAGATTGACACCATTAGTATGACAGTGGGTTTGACTATGGGGCAGATTGTGAAGATGCCTCAGGATAGAATAGGATTTTCTTCAGTTACTATGAGTGGTCATTGATGATAGCACCTAACAAAATGTAAAGCCTTCTAAATTCAAAATAGTTAATAAAAAGAGAAAAAGTCATTTTGGAGCTAGAGTCAGAGACTAAAAGGGGAAGACCCCACTTAGCGTTTCTCAAGCTGAAAGAACTTAAAAACAAATTCAAGCCTCTTTGAGTAGTCAAAGATGCTATAGGAAATATCTTAAATGGTCTAGGGATCATCAAAGAAGATGGAAGGAATACAGAAGAATTGGTACCAGAAAGAAAAGGTTGACACTGAAATATTTCAGGAAGTACCATATGACAAAAAGTAAGGCCCAGGAATCAACTGGGATACTAATTGACATGTTTCAAATGACAGATGTAGCCTTGGATGTGCTCACCAGTCTATGCCAGGAAATTTGGAGGACAGCTACATGGCTGACTGACTGAAAGAGACCATATTTCTTCTGATTTGCAATAAAGATGACTCAGCAGAATGTGGACATTATCATTAAAATCATCACAAACAAACATTTGCTGTAGATCATCCAAAAGTGGCTAGAACCATACTTTTACAAATAAATGCCAGAAGTTCTAGCTGGGTTTAGTTCATTACTGATGTCAGATAGATCATGGCTGAAAGCAGAGAGTACCAGAGGAATGTCTATCTCTATCTTATCTACTATGCAAAGGCATTTGATAGTGGAGATAATAACACACTATGGCTAGCACTAAGAAGAATCAGAATCCCAGAACACTGAGTTTTGCTCCTATGAAACCTATACCTAGATCAAGAAGCTGTTGTCCAAACAAAGCAAGGAACGTTGTCTAGGTTAAAAATCAGGAATGGCGTGCATCAGAAATGTAGCCTTTCTTCCTGCCTATTCAGTTCGTATGTTATTGTTGTTAGATGACTCATAGCGACCCTATGAACAAAAGGCCTGAGCTGTTCATAGAGTTTCCGGAAGCAAGCCATTTCAGAATTGATGCCACTCCTGCTCCAAGCTTGTTTTAATTGGGAAGCTCCACCAGACACTGTCCACCATGGGTAACCATTATCACATTTGGAACATCAGTGTTCAGCATCACAGCAACCACTAGTTACTTCTGTACAACAATGCCACCACCTACCTTAAACCCTAGGCTAAGTCTGGAGGACCTCGCTCCTAGGGGGAAGAGCAGTCCTGCATGTCAATTACAAGCCTGAAAAAGCACCTGACCAAAAAAACTTGCCAGTACGTGCGCATGCAGACCACCATGCTCAGGCAGCAAGAAGTCCCAGTTCATATACTGAACAAGTAATTTGTGAAGCTGGATTCCCATGAAGGGTAATGTGGCATCAGAATCAGAGGAAGATTCATCAACAACCTGTGTTAATGCTTGAAACACTCATTGCAGAAGATCGCTACAACCTTCACTATGAACTGCATATCAATATCAAGAAAACAAACATCCTCACTATTGGGCCAATAGGCAGCATTATAATAGAGATGGATAAAGAATTGGGGTCAATTATTTCATTTTGCTTGACAATGAAAGGATCAGGAGAAATCCTTTGGGTCCATTGGGAAAGTCTGCAGTCAAAGACCTCTTCAAATTACTGAAGAGCAGTAATGTCAGTTTAACGACTAAGGTCCGTCTAATTCAGACCATGGCCTTTTCAATCGCTTGTTGTACGTCTGAGAGCTAGACAATGAAAAAAAGGATAAAAGAAAAAATATTGTAGTGTTGAAGAAAAGTACTCAAGATTCCAGAGACTGCCAAAAGAACAAAGAGATAGAAATGGAAAAAATGTACTCCTTGGAGGCAAAGACGGTGAAGCTTCACTTCACATACTTCAGGCATTTTGCTAAGAGAGACTGTTCTTTGAGAGAAACATCATGCTTGGAAAGGTGGAGGGTCAGAGAAAGAGAGAAAGACGCTCAACCTGATTGATTGATATAGAGACTACAGCAATGGACTCCAATGTGTGATATCTGATGAAGATGGCACAGAATAGCATAGAGTTCAGATCTGTTGTTCATAGGGTCACTACTTGACTTGAAGACATCTAACAACAACAACAACGGGCTTCCAAGTGTCTAACAAGCTGCACTGCCAACCCAAAGACAGGCAGTTGGAATCTACTAGCTGCCCTCTGTGAGAAAAGTTGAACAGTCACTTCCTGTGTGGCTTTGAGCTTTGAGTTGATCCCAAAAGAGGCAATAAGGACCATTGTAGAATCTTATTTGGTCAGTCCTCCTACCCTTTCTTTTCCCCTCAACTTAAAAACTAGTTTTGGCAAATATTCTAAGTTTACCAAATACTTTATCTCGTATTCTTTAACCTTGCTTAAAATGGAGGAGTATACATTGGATAGTCTCCACCAAGACAAGTAGCAACTGCTTCAAACCAACAGTGGTGGAGGACTTTACTATTAATAAAGTCTTTCCTATGACCTTCCAATTTTCAAAAGAACCTATAAAGGATATTGTATTAAGTTACTTTTGTAAATGATAAGGAAACCGTTCCAGAAGGCCAGCTTGGGATGTTTTTAACATTTAGATCTTCCTAGACTGGAAATCAAATAGACATTTTCTAAGTGCAAATGTAGTATGGGTTTTCTATCTCTAAAAATCTTAACGTTCTTACAGCAGGAAGTTTATTTTCTAACAAAGGCACTGGAGTTTCTTTCCTTGCCTTTTCGTGCTGGCTGTTTTCCTTCATAATCACACAGAAGAGAAAGAGCTGTGAGTCACAGGCAAGCTGCAGATGAATGGAATGTGCATTTCAGAGCCTCCCATGGCTTCCTTTCCCCTCCAGAGCCCTCTCAGGGAAGAGGACACCAAGACACCTCTTTTCCTTTCATCTGTGTTCATTGTGTTGTGTCAGTGCTGGTGCTTCCTGAGTTAGGGGTGGGAAAGTGATTGTCTTTATTGCTGATTCAGGCATCCAGGGGATCAAGCAAGTTAGTAACTGTGCAATTTAGAAAGGCGTTTCCCAGAAGGTAACACGCAATCATCCTCTAAAGGATATATTGTTTCACCCAGCAGGTGGCTTCTCTAGTGACTCACCATCAGCCTTAGAGATAAAAACTATGATTGTGGCTTTTCCTGCCTCTATTTCCAATAGTTAAATAATGCTCATTCCTGTAGCAGCTGATGCTTGCTAACTCACAGATTGACCAACTACTCTGGAGTTTGTAGTGCCAGCTATCATTGACCATCTTCAAGGGTGCGATCCATTGGGTTAGTCACAGAAGATTATAAAACTATAACAGCTATCAATTTCTAAAACATTTTTATCATTTCAAACTGTGACCACTGAGGACTAGCATCTTTTTTCTAGCTTCCTCAGACCATGGCAATCACTAATCTGCTTTCTCTGTCTGTATTCATCTTATTTCATTAAGCCCTATGTTTCCAAGTTCCCTTGTATCTGAGCTTTCTCTCTCCTTATGGTTACATACACTCCATGTATGCACAGATCACTGTTTGTTTATCTGTCATGTATTGATGAACATTTGTGTTCTTCTGCCTTTTAGCTATTGTGAATAGCACTGCATAGAGCACTGGAGTACAAGTACCTATTTGAGTTTATTGATTCTTTTATCCATATACCTTAGTGTGGAACTGCTTATATCCATTTGGTCTTTTTAATATCTTTTTAGCACATTATCGGAAGTTAGAAATGAAGTAGGTGTTGCCAGTTGGGAAAAAAACAAAACAAAAAAAACCCCAAAAACATTGCCCAGAAAAAGTGCATCTGGCATGTACCTTTGAAATAAAGGTGGTGAAGGTGGCCTCGCAGGCTTTGAGCATGTTATCAGAAGTGGCCAGTCCTTGGAGAAGAACCTCATAAAGTAGTAGTTGTTTTTCCTGTTGTGTACCATCAAGTTGAAGCCAACCCATAGCTGACCCTTCAGTGGGTTTTCAGAGGCAGTTTAATCACACAGGAGGAGACTGCCTGTCTTTGTCCCACAAAGCAGCTGGTGGATTTGAACCACATGCCTTCAAGACTGCAGCGCAGCTCCTTACCACTAGGCCAGAGGAATAACCTCAGTGAGATGGACTTTGCACATTGGCTGTAACAAGCAAAATGCAATTTGAAATGATGGTGCTGGACTGGGCAGTGTGTCTTCTTCTCTTGTATACTGGGTTGCTGGGAGTCAGAGCTGACTTGATTACTGCTAAAAAAACCTTAAAATTTTTAAAAAATTAATACACACACAACACACACAACAACAACAACAAAAACCCCCAAAAAAGTGAAAGTAGCTGCTTATTTATCTAAGTTAAAGTGTGTCCTCTAATGGGAACTATGTGACTCCAAGTATTTAAAAGCTTGACTTTATTTTGTTGCGTGTTTTTCTTGCATCTCTCCCTCTCCCTCTCACTTCACCTCTCCTTCTGCCTCTCTCTCTCCTCTCTCTTCCTCTCCCTCTCCCTCTCACTTCACCTCTCCCTCTGCCTCTCTCTCTCTCTCCTCTCTCCTCCCTCTCCCTCTCCCTCTCAGTTCACCTCTCCCTCTGCCTCTCTCTCCTCCCTCTCCCTTTCCCTCTCTCTCTCCCTCTCCCTCTCCCT
>NW_006400081.1:962235-964974 GCF_000299155.1 Elephantulus edwardii | reverse complement strand
CTCTCAGTTCACCTCTCCCTCTGCCTCTCTCTCCTCCCTCTCCCTTTCCCTCTCTCTCTCCCTCTCCCTCTCCCTCTCAGTTCACCTCTCCCTCTCCCTCTCCTCCTTCTCCTTCTTTGTGTGTGTGTGTGTGTGTGTGTGTGTGTGTGTAGGAATATGACATTCATGGAGAAGGTGGAGTTTAGGTTAAACTATGAAAGACAAGATATTTATTCATGAAAGGAGGCAGAATCATCTGGGATTGCCTCATGTGGGAAGAGTCAGGGTAATTAATCACATTCACAATTGTTCATTCAAGATGGTTGCCATCAGTGGACCTTGCATTTCTTACTCTTTGTTTTACTTGTAAATTACAGAGTTTGTCTAACACTCTCTTAAGACGCCTTCCTTTTTCTCTAATTCCATGAACTCTATGTAAATACGTGCATTATGCTACTTTGGGGAATTGCAGGAACTAAATCCTGGATCGCAGCACAATCCTTTGGTAAGCTAACACTTGTTAATGTCCAACTTGAAAGTTGGAAGAGGTGAGCTCATAGACCTACATATACAGAAAATGCAGGGAAACTGCCCCAGACTAGGTATAGCTCCATCTGCACACACTCACATATTAAATAAAAGTGTATTATCTGTAAATGGAAAATGGAGGTATGCTAGCTCTATGAGGAACATTTTCCCCTTTGATTTGGTAAAGGCATGTAAAACTGTTCACCACCAATGTGTAGATCAACTTGTCCTTATCTGGCCTGTGTGTTCAGATCCTGTTGGCTTGCACATTTAAAAAAGAGACTTTGATAGTATAGGAAGCTGCTGCATAGGTGAGAAAGAGAAACAAAGGCGGGTCAGACTCAATGCTGAATCTGTGATACGTAGCGGAAACCAGGTGGCTCCTTGGAGGCAAGGATTTTGAAATTCTGTGTCATATACTTTGTCGCCAGAGGGCCCAGTCCTTGGAGGAGGACATCATGCTTGGAAGGGTAGAGGGTCAGCATAGGGGAGGAAGACCTGGGGGAGATGGATTGCCAGGCGGGAGCAGATATGCCAGAGAAGGTGAGGTTGGCTCAGGATAGGTCAAGGATCAGAGCTATTGTTCTTAGGGTCTCTGTGAGTCATAATCGGCTCAGTGGTACATGACAGTAACAGCAACAACAAGGGGAAAGAACAACGCCCTGTGAAATTGTTTACTGCAGATTAGAGCTTCTGTGTTCATTGGATAATTCACACTGAGTCGAGTGTTTCTTTATCTTCATATTGGAACCTTGCCTGGTTATTCGGGCCCACTCACAGCACGCCAGTAAAATCAGTGTGGCACCTGAATCTCAGTGACAACTGGACAGAGCCTCTCAATCATTCACAGTTCATCAGACTTCATTGCAATTCAGTCTTCTTTATCTTTGCTGTTTTCAAGATTCTCTCATTCCAAATAAAAACAGGCTTCTGTTTCAGCTAGCTTCGCTCAGACACTCTTTCTGTGTCTTCTACCTGCAGAGTCTGGGAGCAGGCAGAGCATCAGAACTCCAGAGAACCATCTAGAAATTGGAGAACGGGATGCTGCAACATGACTGGTCTGTTCCTGCCCTTCTCTGTGCAGCTGACTCAGGCCCAGGGAATGTGTTTGTCTTATTTCAAAGGATGGTCTTTCCTAATACAGTTGTGTTACTACTTTAGCCGTACTAGTCCTTTTCGCTAATCCACATAATCCTGCTTTCCTGGGGGGCTGTATTAATAACTTCTGTGTGTCCCCTCACTAATCCTCACAGAAAGTCTGTAGACACTGCTGTCAAGTCAGTTCTGACAGATCGTGACCCTGTAGGACAGGGAAGAGCTGCCACATATGGTTTCCAAGGGTGCACATCATTTTCCTTCCCTTAATTTTGACTGTGAGTCTTCATAGGAGCAGACTGCCTCATCTCTCTCCCATGGAGCAGCTTGTGGGCTCAAACCAAGAAACTCTGTTAGTAGATAAGTATTTTAAACAGGGAACCTTGTTGTTCCGTGTTGTTGACGAAACTGACCCATAGCTGACCCTCCAGTGAGTTTTCAGAGGCAGTAAATTGCACCAGAGTTGATTGCCCCTCTTTCTCCCACAGAGCAGCTGGCAAATTTGAACTGCATGCTGT
Organism: Elephantulus edwardii; assembly: GCF_000299155.1. Lineage (NCBI taxonomy): Eukaryota > Metazoa > Chordata > Mammalia > Macroscelidea > Macroscelididae > Elephantulus > Elephantulus edwardii. The sequence goes on along the minus strand of NW_006400081.1, from coordinate 962,854 downwards.
TGGGTTGACGGTGCAATTACATACCAGTAGGCCATCAGAGCTCCCTAGGGCTCCTTTTAAAATTCTATAATTTAAAAACAGCAAACAAAAATCACCAAAAACAAACCAAGCCCACTGCTGACAAGTTGATTCGAAGTCCTTCATCAGGTTTCTAAAGCAATAAATCTTTGCAGGAGGAGGTTAACTATCTTTCTCTTAAGGAACTCAACATTTCCATTAACAATGCAGCATGTAATAACCTCTGTCACCAGAATCACTATATTTTAGTAAGGTTTCTAATGAAATGCAAACTGAGATGCAGGTGAGGTAAAAAGGAGGACATTTGCTCCCATGCTTATTCCCTCCCCATGCCTACTGCCTTTCGCATGCCTTCCCGTAGCCCAGGAAATGCAGAAAGGAGTTAAAGACAGAAGAAGAAGAGAAGACCAAAAAGAATATCAGAAGAGAATCTGAAAATTGCACGGGAGCACAGAGAAGCCAAAGCACAAGGAAGAACTCAAGATACTAAAGAGTTGAATAAAAGATTTCAAAAGGCAGCACAGGATGACAAAGTAAAATATTACAAAGAAATGTGCAAGGAGTTGGAATCAGAAAATCAAAAGGGCCGAACTCACTCAGT
>NW_006400081.1:942589-960715 GCF_000299155.1 Elephantulus edwardii | reverse complement strand
GGAGGGTGGAGGGACAGCACAGGAGGGGAAGGCGCTCTATGAGGTGGATTGATTCAGTGACTGGGTGGGGTAATCGGGATGGGTGTGTCAGAGACGGTGCAATTGGCACAGGACAGAGCAGAATTTAGGGCTGTTGTACATAGGGTTGCTATGAGTCGCAAGCGACTTGATGGCACATAGCAACAACAAGAACAATTATGTCAGTTTGAGGACTAAGATGTGTCTGATTCAGGCCATGGTCTTTCTGATTACTTGTTGTGCATTTGAGAGCTGACTAGTGAATAAGGATGACAGAAGAATGGATGCCTTTGAACTGTGGTGTTGGAGAAGAACACCGAATATCCCATGGACTACCAGAAGAACAAATATGTCTTGGAGGTGCAGCCAGAATGCTTTTTGGAGGCAAAGATGATGTGAGGCTTTGGACATGTTACATATTCCTTGGGTACAGATACGATGCTTGGAACGGTAGAAGGTCAGCAAAAGAGAAGAAGACCCTCGACCAAGTGGATTCCCATAGTGACTGCCCCAGTGGTCTCTAATGTGTTAGGAAATGTGAAGGTGGCACAGGATAGGACAGGTCCAGATCTGTTGCTCATAGCATCACTAGGGGTCATATTCGACTTGATGGCACCTAACAACAACAACAACAGGGGACTACAGACTAATATACATAAAATATGTAATACTATATGACAGAAGAAGAATTAATGCCTTTGTGTTGTGGTTGGTGCTAGAGAAGAGTCTTGGACATACCATGGACCACCAAGAAAACAACTAAGTCTGTCTTGGAAAGGGTGAATCCACATTTCTCCTTGGAGGCTAGGATTTTCAAGTTCCATCTCACATACTTTGGACACGTGATCAGGAGAGACTAGTCCTTGAAGAAGGACATCATGCTTGAAAGGGTAAAGGGACAGCACAGGAGAGGAAGATCCCAGGAAAGATGGATTGATAAAGTAACTAGGGTGTGTATTTGTGAAAGCAATAATAAACTAGGAAAATTAGAATGCTTTTTCTGTGTAGATGTAGTATTTTGTTCAGATCTATTGGGGATATAAATGGTTTGCTAACCAGAAGTTTGATGGTTCAAAGTCACCTAGTGGTACTGTGGAGGAAAGGCCTGATGAACTCACCGTAACTATAGACTGGAAAACCCCATGGATGGGTTGTGCTCTTTAATGCTTGTGTTCACTGTGAGTCACAATCGTGTTGACTGTAATAAGAATCACTGCTTTGATGTTCCTCTGTGGTAACATCTTCAGATCATCCAAAGAAGGGGAAAAAAGAGTGTAAAGAGCTGTGTGTTCTCAGCCACTAGATTCAGTGCCCTCCCCCCCCCCCAATTCTAGAATAAAGCATCTTTAGGCCAGTGTTCAAAGTTCCTTATTTACTTTTCCAACATCCAGAAACATCTGTCCACATATCCTGTGGCAGCATAGTTAGGCTGTATGTCAGCCATAAGCACATTGATTTTAGTTTGACCTAAACAGCTCTTCAACTCCAGCTGAAGTGTGTTCACATATGCCTTAACTCTGACCTGGCTCCTATCAAAGTGCGCTGAATGAAGCCCTGGCTGCTCTAAGATGTTTTAGGGGTCTTTCAAGACTCTACCTCTCATCTGGACACACCTCCCAGAGAAAGTCAGCAGTGTGCTTTCCAATTTCAAAACTTTCCAGACTTTGCCAAGTCTGGAAACAGGAAGCAGGTAATATAAAATTAGATAGTTTTTGTTGATTGCCATCGAGTCGAGCACAAATTCATAGTGACTCTATGAAAAAAAGACTTGAAGCCTTTCTGTAACTATCATCATTGCTCAAAGTTCATAGAGTTTTCAGAGGCATGTGGTTTTGGAAGTGGATGCCACTCCTGCTTCTAAGCCTTTGGTAAACTGGGAGCTCCACCAAACACTGTCCATCATGGGTAACTTATGGCATTTGACATCCCAGTGGCACAAGGTTCAGCATCACAGCAACCCCAGGTTACCTCAGTACTGCATATTGACAGAAGAGTGCAGTACCACTTAGAAGACTGCTTCTCCAGAATATAATAACAACCAATTTTAAATACAAAGGCTGTCCCTGAGGTCTTCTTGTTGATTGTAAACAAAATGCTTAAAAAAAAACAAACCACAACAAACCAATGCCTTTGAGACATCTGCAATGTATAGCGACCCTATGTACAGCAGCTCTGAACCCTTCCCTATCCTGAATTAGTCCTACTAATTCCAACACATGAACCCCCATTGTCTCAGATACCATCTCATCCAGGCTCTTCCTCTCCTGTGCTGTCCCTCCACCCTTCCAAGCATGATGTACTTCTCCAAGGATCAGTCCCTCCAGGCCACATGCCCAAAGTATGTGAAGCAGGACTTCAAAATCCTAGCCTCCAAAGAAAACTTGGTTTCACCCTCTACAAGACAGTCTGATTTGTTTTCTTGGCAGTCCATGTTGAGAACTCTTCTCCAGCACCATAACTCCAAGACATCTATTCTTGTTCTGTCATCCATTCTGTCATTGTCTAACTCTCTGAAGCATAAAAAGTTAATTCAGAAGACCATGATTTGGATTAGGCACACCTTTGTCTCTAGACTGACATTGCTTTTCAGCACTCTGGAAAGGTCCGTGACAGCAGATTTTCCCAATGCAATTCATGTTTTGTTTTTTTGACTACTGGTGTTAAAGGTGTTGATTGTGGATCCGAGCAAGTTGTAATTGCTAACAACCTCAGTCTCTCCTCCGTCTACCATGATGCTGCTGCCAGTTGGCCCAGTGTTGAGAATTTTTGTCTTCTTGATGTTGAGCTTCAATCCATACTGAAAACTAAAGTCCTTGACCTTCTGTGGCAAGCACTTCAAGTCTTCTTCAATTTCAGCAAGCAAGGTTTTGTCATCTGCATATCGTAGGTTGTCGATGAGTCTTTCTCTAATCTTGATGACACACTCCTCCTCATAAAGCCCTGCTTCCTGAATAATCTGTTTTGCATACAGATTGAAAGGTGCATCTCTGACCCACTCCTTTCCTGATTTTGAACCATGCAGTGTTTCCTTGCTCTGTTTTGAAGACTGCTTCTTGGTCCAAGTATAGGTTTCATATAAACACAGCCAAGTGTTCTTGGTTTCCCATTTTCCTCAAGGTTAGCCACAGTTTGTTGTGATCCACATAGTCAAATGCTTTTGCATAGTCAATGAAACACAGATAGACATTCTTCTGGTACTCTCTGCTTTCTGCCAATATCCATCTGACATTGGCAATAATGTCTCTAGTGCTACAACCTCTTTTAAACCCATCGTGTATTTCTGGTAGTTCTCTGTCAATGTACTGTTCCAGTCGTTTCTGGATAATCTTCATCAGGATTTTGCTAGTGTGTGATACTAGTGATATTGTTCAATAATGTCCACACTCTGCTGGGTGACCGTTTTTTTGGAACGAGAATAAATATGGATTTCTTCCAGTCAGTTGGCCAAGTAGTTGTCCTCCAGAGTTTTTGGCACAAGTTGGTGAGCACATGCAGGGCAGCATCTATTTGGTGAAATACGTTAGTTGGTATTCCATCAATCCCTGGGGCATTATTTTTTGCCAGGTCCTTCAGAGCAGCCTGAACTTTCTCCTTCATCACCATTGATTCTGGATCATATGTCCTTTCTTGACATTTTTCTGTGTCAGCCAATTTTTTTGGCACAATATCAATGGCAAAGGGACATGGGAAGGGGGAACAGTTTACATCTGTGCCAGTTCCCAGACATGGGATGAGGCACCAGTCTTCCCATGCAGCCAACACTCACTTTCCCATGAAATCAAACTTAGTCCAGTTTGAAACTACTGGAACAGAATTTTAAAATTATAGCGCAGAATTCCAGTTTGCTGGAATTGAACATTACAAATGCAAAGGGTTAGACTATTTCATCAAAGTATTTCTAATTCATTATAGCATCATTCATAAAATGATAGCACCATAAACCAACACAATTAATGATAATTAACATGTTTAGCACTTAATAATTGTACTTAAAACTTAGTTTTGATGTTATGATTCATTTCTAATAAAGTATATTTGTATTCCTAAAGACAGAATGGAGAACTGGCACAATTTAAAAAATTGAGAGTACTGGTTGCAGGAGAGGTGAGCTCTGGTGGCATAGCCCATAGGGACTTGTGTTGCTAACCCAAAGGCCCGGTGGTTCAAACCCACTGATAACTACATGGAAGAAAGAAGGGCAGTCCCCACCTGTATGATTTATAGCTCTGAAAACCTCCTGGGGGTCAGCTACGAATTGCTTCTGACTTCACAGCAGTAAGGTGTTTGTTTTTTGGTGTGGGTTTTGTTTTGTTTTGGTTTTTTTTTTTTTTCAATTTCAGTAGAGAAAGTATTTCAGCTTATAGAGTTGGTGCATTTGCTTCTGTTGATTCAGCATTTAAAGTTGCAAGTTTGGTGGTGCCAGTTGTCTATTTAGGATGAAATATGAGCACCTTGAAGAATATACTTCAGAACACACAACTAGAAAAAAAATATTCACCTTGATTCTGCTTTTACATGTAATGCGAGATGGTGATTTTTGGTTGTCCTCAGTTGCCCTATCTGGGACATCTTGTGTTAAGGAGACCACAGCAGTGTCCGGTGCTGTGCCAGCCTCATGCTCTTTACTATTTGAATCCATCGTTGCAACTGTCACGTCATATTGAGAGTTTTTGTTTTCACGTTCCACTCTTTACCAAACATAACATCCTTTTCTAGAAGTTAGTCCCTTTTTTTTCTTACTTTTTGATCCAGACTAAAGACACTCAATATTTTGGTGACACTTATGTAATTATCATAACCCTGGTAAACTTGATGATTCTGATTAGCTAGCTCCACACTATCCATAAAGTGCAAAACAGAAATAATGAGGTTAGTGAGGAGAAGTTAAACCATGTAAAGGACACTGGCAGGCAGCATTGCTGAAAGGTGGGATATGGAAGAGGATTCTTTCATTCACCTGTGTCTGAGGAACCTGGGGATTTGGAAAGTTTGCGTCCTGATAAAAATAATATTGGCGCCTAAAGTAACTATAATAAAGAAAAATAGGATGTGTTCACAGCACCAAACCAATTCATTATTTCTCCACACTGACAAATAGGGAAAAGACAGGCTAAACCTTGTGTCCTTACAAAACAAATACTAACTCATTTCTTTATTGAAGATCCAACCGCTAGTTTGTTACTTCTCTTTTTTTAGAACTGTTTCTGATGTACAGTTGTTAGAACAACTCTTTCTGATAGCATGTTAACAGAAAGAATCATTTGTGCCATTATTCATGAGCCTGAAACTAAAAAACTACAAACAAAACCTCAAATTCCTAACCACTGAGTCACAACCAACACGTAACTGAGCCTCCCCCAGATTTTTAGAGGACATAAATCACAAGGGAGGAGATTACCTATTTTTCTCCTGTAACAGCTGGTAGATTCATGCCACATAAAAGTGAGAGCTGTTATATACTCATTTATTAATGTGTTGATTTTTTGGTCATATTTCTAAATGTCAAAGCACTTTGTCATATATCATCTTACCTGATTGTCAGAAGAAACTCAGTGGAAGAAATAAAGTGATATGTACTCTCCCACCTCTCTCCCCAGAAAACTGGTATTTGGAACTGATAGTGTCTCATTTCAACTGGAAATGTGGAAACCAAAGACTTTGTGTAAAATCAAGCTAGCAGCTCTCCAGGCACTGCGTAATAGTGCCTGGTGCTTTTAAGTAGGACAGTGTCTCATGCTGCTGAGGAGTTTGATGAGCTGCTGCTACTGCTGCTGCTGCAGTCTCCAAGCTGGGTGCAGAAAAGCCTCCGAGGTGATGCCTAAGGCAGAGTACACATTTGTACTGACTTTTTGTCTATCTATCCTTTGGAGAAATGCCTCCTTATCCCCGGTGTGCCTGTGTCCTTTCCTCTCAGCCTTGAATCAGTATGGCCAAAAAAAAATGTATTATAACTAAATACTCCAGGTTTACTGATATTCCTAATTTAACTAATTATTCCCAATTGAATTTCCTTGAGTTGAGGCTCATCTAAGAAACAATTCAGAAAATAGTTACAAATTCATTACAAAAGAAATTATCTATTTAATAAATTTTCATTCATTTTACAATAAATGAGTGTTTTAGAAATATTTTGTTTATGATGTTTCATAATCTAAGAGAGTTTCAGTAGGAAGATAAAAGCAAATGAGTATCTCTAAAATATAGAAAACTCTTTTTGCAATTTTTTTAAGTAAAATGACAAACAACAAAAAGTTTTGTTTTCCTAAAAGATTTGAACATTGACAATTAGATAGAAAGTCAGTGCATCAAAGAAAGCCAAATATAATAAAAAAACAGTGGCAGTTTAACTGTGGGAGGTTTCAGTTCAGACAATGGCCTTTCACAAGTACCTCAGGAAAACAGGTCCCAAATAATGGTTAAAGCTGACCTGAGGGATCCTGACATGCCCCCCAAGCTTATGACTAAATATGTATGGGTCATCTGCTGTCTGGAATCCTGTACTGGACAATGGGTCGCACCCTCTGCCCACTCTGGTGCCTTATTATTCTTCATGTCATTATAACACAACACCTTGGTTCTGCATCCTAAAACATATCTTTTGTTTTATTAGTGAATCTAGAATGGAACTTGTTTATAATTGTATCACCTGTGCATTCTTGCTGATGATTACACACAGCAGAAATAACAGTAAGCAAATATATCATATATAGGGAGCTCTGGTGGCTTGGTGGTAAGGAGTTGCATTTCTAACACAAAGATATGCAGATCAAATCCACTGGCTTCACCACTAGAGAAAGATGGACAGTTTCCTCCTGTGAAATTATCTGCCTCAGAAAACTTTCTAGAGGGTCAGCTGTGGGTCATTTCTGAGTCAGCAGTACCCAATTGTGTGTGTGTGTGTGTGTGTGTGTACTTGTTGTTTGTCGTTAATTCAGAAAAAAACTCATAAATCCTTGTCTCTCCTGTGGGTTTTCAGAAGTGGTAAGTAGCACAGGAGGAGATTGGCCATCTCTCTCCTTCTGAGCAGCTGGTGGATTTGAATTGCATACCTTTGAGATTACAGTATAGCTTTTTAACCCTAGGCAACCAGAGATGATAGATGATAGATACATAGATAGATAGATAGATAGATAGATAGATAGATAGATAGATAGATAGATAGACAGATAGATGATAGATAGATATGCATACATATATATATACATATGCATATACATGTATGTTGTTGTTATGTGCCATCAAGTCGTTTGCGACTCATAGTGACCCTATGTACAACAGCCCTAAAACTCTGCTCTGTCCTGTGCCAATCGCACTGTCTCTGACACTCCCATCCCAATTATCCCAGTCACTGAGTCAATCCACCTCACAGAGGGCCTTCCCCTCCTGTGCCGTCCCTCCACCCTCCCAAGCATGATGTCCTTCTCCAAGGATCGGTCTCTCCTCACAACATGTCCAAAGTATGTTAGACGGAGCCTCAGAATCCTTGCCTCCAAGAAGCCACCCGGTTTAACCCTTTCCAGGACGAATCTGTTTGTTTTCCTAGCAGTCCATGGTATTCTCAATACTCTTCTCCAGCACATATATGCATATTAATTGCTGTCCTGTTGGAACCAATTTATAGCTGGCCCTCCAGCAGGTTTTGAGAGGCTATAAATCATACGAGATGAGATGCTATTGCCCATCGTTCTTGTGAGGAGCAGCTAATGGATTCAAACCACCTGCCTTTGGGTTGACAGTGCAACTTCGTACCTGCTAGAGCACCATAGGTCCATAGGTGCTTCAGTGTGGAGATATGTACTAAGAGAGGTGTTCCCTTCTTGTGGAATACATTAAACTATCAAATCTGAGTGGTCTAGTCATAAACTGCTAATGTGCTTGCCATTACAATAGCACCGTGCACAATGTGAAGAAATTCTGCCCCATCCTGAGTCTTCCCATAATCAGTTGCTAGATTGTTATGATGCTCCACAGGACTTTCTTTGGCTGTGATTTGTAGTGGATCATAAGGGCCTTTCTCCTAGTCCATATTAGTCCAAATGTTCTGCTGAAACCAATTGTAGAAACATACATGCTTCTGTTGACTAGCTGGTGAGGACGGTGCATGAGCTGCCTTACCCAGAAATCCAGCCAGTTCTCTCACGTGTTATTGTTGTTGTGTACCAAGTCATAACCAATCCATAACTGCCCCTCCCGTGGGCTTATCTTTCTCCCACAGAGCAGCTGGTGGATTTGAACTATATGCCTTTGCATTACTAGCACAATTCCTTACCACTAAGCTACCAAATGTCCCAAATTCCTTGTACTGTTTTCTTCTCATTGCTGTGGACTCTCCAGCAGATGTTGTGGGGCTGTGAACTGCACAGGAGGTGATTACCCGTCCTTCTCCCATGGAGCGGCAGGTGGATTTGAACCACAGGAGGCACTACTTTGGGTTAGCAGTACAAATCCTTGTTTACTCTTCCACCAGGTTGGATAACATAAATAGAAGCCTGTGTTGTTTGTGGTTGAACAGAAAATAATTAGTGAATGTATTGATTTATTTTCTCTGCAAGAGAAACTGAGACAGGAATGATATAAAAACAATGATCATATGTTCTGTGAGGGGTGTGTTCATGTTTCTGTATCACATAAATTTATGAGCATGTCAATGTAAAAAGATTGGCTACTAAGGGAACTTTCTTTTCCAGAAGGAGAAAAATTGATGCCTATTTAAAGCAATTATAAAAGCTCTTTAAGATGTTAAAAATTATTCAAAATTACAGTAATTTGGGACATTACTTTCATGTTTATTCGAGGTATAATGCCCTAATCTTCAAAGTAACATCTTTGTTTTCTAACACTTTAGAGGTATTTTCTCAGCAAACAAGGACTGGGCAGGGGTTTGTTTTCTTTCACATTGTGTCGTTGAGTGAGAGCTGACTCAAAGACCTCTAACAACAACATACACAAAACCAATAACGCCAAATGTCCTTTATGCTTCTCTTTCTAATCTTATCTGTTACCACCTTGAAAATATCGTTCAACAATTTCCTTTGCTACAAAGCTCCCACATGGCAATCTGGTGTTTCCCATGACATTCTTAGAACTGTATATAGACCTGAGTCGTGTGTGTGTGTGTGTGTGTGTGTGTGTGTGTGTGCGCGCGCGCGCGCGCGCGCACGCGTGCGCTGTTGGCATTCTGTTCTTCTCAGCCTCTCAACATTATAGCTCCTCATTGTACAGGCCCCTGGATGGCACAATCAGTTAGAACTCAAATAATAGCCAAAGAGTGACAGGTTAGGGCACTTGGTGTGGCATTACTGATCCACCACTAAACAAAATTATTCAGAATCAGAGAAGGGGCTTAATTCTTAATCCTGTATCTCTGTTGTTCTTTCTCCAGGTGCAGCTGATCTTGGGCAACCTGGATGTATTGTCTACTCCTCTGGTACAGAACTATGCTGAGATCACCATAAAGGTAGAGGTCACATCATTATTTTGTTTCCATATTACTTAACTCAGTGTCAAGCATATTGTAAGTACTCAGAGGTATATTTGTTGTTGCTGTGGTTTGTTTTGCTAATGAGAAATAAATGAGCAGATAGGAACATAAATGCATAAACTGTCAATCCTACCCTGGTTCTACTGTTAGTTAGATGTGTGATTTTGATTAAAATAGTTTAATTATGTTGCCTGGTTCCCTCAGTGGTAAATTGGAGAAAATAATTTTTTCTATCTCAGAATTTTTGAGGATTAAATTCACTGTGGTGTTTTTGTTGTTGTCGTTCAGTGCCACCAAGTTGACCACGACTCGTAGGGACCCTAAGAGCAACAGATCTTTATCCTGTCCTATCCTACACCACCCTCTCTTCCACAGTTAAGCCCATGGTCAGTCACTGTGTCAGTCCATCTTGTTGGAGGTCTTTCTCTCTTTGACAGAGCCTTCACTTTTCCAAGCATGATGTCCTTTTCCAAGGACTGGCCCCATCTAACAATGTGCCCAGAGTATGTCAGATAAAGTTTCACTATCCTTGCCTCCAAGGAGCACCCTGGCTACCCCTTTTACAAGACATATTTTTTTGTCCTTTTGGCAGTCCATGTGATATCCAGCATTCTTTTCCAGCATTAATTCTTTTGCCATCCTTGATTCATTGTCCAACTTTCAGATACATAGCAAGTAATTGAATCTGAATCAGGCACACCTTAGTCTTCAAACTGATATCATTTCTCTACAGGACTTTGCAAAGGTCACTGACAGCAGACTTTCCCAATAAAATAGGTCTTTTGATTTCCTGGCTGATGGTGTAAGTGTGGATCCAAGTCATTGACAATTTCTATCTCTTATTCATCTATCATGATGTTGCCTCTTTGCCCCGTGGTGAAGGTTTTGTTTTCTTAATGTAAGATGTAACCCATATTGAAAGCAGTTGTCTTTGATCCACTGCAGCTAGCTCACATCATTATTATTTTTAGCATTATTTTAGTATTTTTATTTTCTACTAAATTCATTAGTACAGGTAAAATTATTAGACTAATATCTAAGAATTTTATGTCTTTATAAATGTTTTTATCAGTTATATTATTTTTTTCCCAACTATTTGGTACATCTAGTAAGTACTAAGGAGCTCTGGGGACCTAGTGGTGAGGAGTTGCATGTCCAATCCAAAGATACAAGGTGCAAATCTGTAAGCTGCTCCAAGAGGAAAAGATGGACAGTTTCCTTCTGACACTTCATGGTCTCAGAAAACCTGCTGGAGGGTCAGCTATGAGTCAGTTCTGACTCAAAAAGACTTTATATATATTTCTCTCTCTCTCTCTCTCTCTCTCTCTCTCTCTCTCTCTCACACACACACACACACATGCACACATTCAGAGAGTGAGAAATACAAGCTTCGTCTGACGTACTTTGGGTATGTTTCAAGGAGGGACTGGTCCTTGGAGAGGGACATCATGTTTGGGAGAGTGGAGGGACGGCGCAGGAGAGGAAGACCTTCGACAAGATGAATCAATTCTGTGAGTGGAGTGGTGGGAATGAGTGTGTTTGAGACGGCGAGTTGGCACAGGATAGAATGGCGTTTAGGGCTCTTGTGCACGGGGTCGCTATGAGTCGCAAGTGACTAGATGGCAGATAACAACAACAACAACAATAGATCCACCTAGTTGTCACCTAGGAGTTAAATCTCAATTGTTTAGTAACTTCAGGCTGTTAGTCATATTGGACCACAACAATGTCTAAGGTACCCAAGTAGTAAAATACTGGGATCATTTCAATGCATTTAAAATAATATGTTGAAGTAATCCTAATGTGTATTATATTAAAAATATTTAGAAATTTTAAAATAATTATAAGGTGGATTATATCATTTGTTACACTCTTTTGTTAGGCTCTATAGGTGATAATTTAATCTGATCTTTGCATTTATCATTCATTATTATTGTCATAAGGAGACCTAGTAACATGGGTAATAGACATAACCAATTTATTATACTATCACGATGTGAGAAAAGGATGAACAATGTCCCATAAAACTCTATGGACAAACTCAGAAACCCACTGAAGGATTTCTGTCCGTTGAAGCTGACTCGGTATTAATGAATATTATCACTTTATCATCAATTGCTATTTTCTCATTCAGGACATTTTTGTTAAACAACTACTGTGTTCCAGGCACTATTCTAAACACAAAAAAATGCAGTGGTAACTTAAATACAGTTCATGCTCTGCCAGAGCTTGTATTCGTGTGAGAAACACATACACAAAGCAATAATTGCCATCAATAAAAATAACTACAGAGGACAGAGCATGAATAAGACAGCTCTGGAGGTTTAGTGGTAAGGAACTACTCTGCCAACCCAACCAGTGCTTTGAGAGAGAAAAATAGGCAGTCTCCTCACCTGTGATTTAAAGCCTCCCAAAATCCACTGGAAGGTGAGCTGTGATTGGGCTTCAGTTCAACAGTACCTAACATCAACAACTGGAGTAAGGAGGGGTAGGAGGGTCAGCGCAGGGTTTAGGGCTACTGGGCATAGGGTCGCAGGCAACTCAGTGGCACATAACAACAACATAAACAATACAGTATATCTAGGAATAGTTTGATGAAATGATATTTAAACAAAGGCTTGAATGAAGTTACGACATCCTATGGAAGAAAACCAGTTCAAGGAAGAGAGGAGAGGAGGTATAAAGTTCTGAGATGACTGTGTGTTTAGTGTGTTCATGGAATGAAGTGGAGGCTTTATGACTTGAGAACAGGACATGAGAAGCAGAGAGGGCCTTTTGTATCCATTGCAGCTATAACAAAATGCCACAAATGAGTGACTTAATTAATAGAAATTTGGGGTTTTTAAACCATTTAAATGCCAACAGTCCAAAATCAGGCTGCGTCGTTAAGAGAAGACACTCTCTCTCTCTCACTTGCTTGTTCTCTCTCTGTTCTTAGGAGTCCTGGTCTCTTCTCAGCTTCCTTTCTCCACTCCTTGGTGATCAGGAGATGTGCATCTTCCTGTCCATTTGTACTTGTTTGCTTAATACTCTGCTTTTATGTCTCAAAAGAGATTGAAGACACACCTTATATTAACAATTTCATTAACATAACAAAGAAAGCATGTTCCCAAATCAGATAGTAACTGTAGAGGTTAAGATTTATAACACACATACAATTCAATTCAATCCATTAACAGTAGGGTAAAAGAGAGAAACAGGAAAAGAACTGGGAGCCATGCTAAGAATTTTCACTTTCCTGTAAGCGAATGGGAAACTATTGAAGGAATTTTATGGTGATACATGGCATGAGCTTATTTATGTTTTTGAAATGTCCCTCTGACTTTTTTAGATGTAAGAGATGGTAAGATGAATATTATAACTAATCTCATGCAACAAAATGTGTATGAGTGGTTGAATGGAAAGTTGGGTGAATTTGCGTTCAAATCCTAATGTTAGAGAGAGAGATGATAGGAAGTGAGGATGGAAGGTGACCACTTGTGAGACAATGAGTAAAGGATGAGGTGACAGTTTAGAGTAAGATTCCAGGGAAATTCTGAGGCAAAGACAGAAGTATCTGCCTGTGAATTAGTTATAATTAGTAAGTGGAGGGAAGTGTAGGAGGAGAAGACCCTCAGCAGGATGGATTGACACAGTTGACTGCAACAATGAACTCAAACATAATATACATGATGAGGATGGCTCAGGACGACTGTGTGGGTTCAGATCCATTGTTTATAAGGTCACTGAGTTGTCAACTCTACAGCACCTAACAATTACAATAGTGTGGATGTGATGGTACAGTACTCTAGATAGCCTACTCAGCAGGTGGGCAGGGACTGTCTTTTTTGAAAATGTTCTTCGTGGCAGCTGACTTCTTGAATCTATCTATCTATCTATCTATCTATCTATCTATCTATCTATCATCTCTCCCTTATACACACATACTCCTTATTTCCTCCCCTTTTTCTGATCAAGGAAAACAGAAGCAACTGAATTCTTGTAGTGCATTCGTTGGCTTTTACTGTTGATATAGGTAGAATTAGCTGATAAAAGTCTCATTTCAGTAGTGGAAATCTTGGCCTCTCTGAGTGAGCCTCAGTCTCCTTAAATATAAAATAAGAAAAATTATCTATAACTTTTCCTACTAGAAACTTTATCTACATATCAGTTTGCAAAAGAACTTCCCAGTTGGTCCACTCAAGTGGTAAGGCCATGTCTGTAGGAAGCTGCACTGCTAACCACAAAAGCAGTGCCTCTGTGGGACTTTGAACTTACTAGCCACTTCAGTGAGAAAAAAAGAACCATCTCCTCAGACACAATGTACATCCTCCAAAAACTCTTGGGGCTGGGAGGGAGGGGCTAATCACAGGGTCACACAATTTGATGGATGGAGGGGGTGTGTGTGAAGAAAAATGGTGATCTGGTGTGAAAAGCAATGTATACAACCTTTATAAATAAAGCAGTATTTAAATGAATGAGAAAAGGAAAAATTAAAACATCTCACTGGTGGTGGGTCAGCTATAAGCAAGTTCTGACTTGAGGGAAATTAGAGTTTTTTAATGAGTCCCCTCCACTCACTCACTAAAGGACTTCATTTCTTAAAAGTTTTTTAAATGCTTCACTTTCTGTTCCTATGTTCCTTGCAAAGAATTGTCTCTATTGGAAAATTTATGCTCATGCCCTGGAAACATGATTTAAGTTGTACTGTTTGTGAAATCTGCCTTTTAAAAGCACCATGCATTTTCAAATCAAAAAGCCTCAATTAATCTTGTCTTTACTTGTTATTACTGTGCATTTAGGGGGAAATTCTTTCTGAACTTCAGTTTCTGCCTCTGCCAAGTCGATATGAAAATATGGACTTCTCAGGTTTGTGGTCAGGATGAAAAGAGACAATGCATGCAAAGTACTGAAATACATATTAAATCCTCTACCCTCTCTCCTTGGTTAAATTTGCCATGACTGGCCCAAGATTCAGAAACTAAGCGTCTCTGCAGTAGTGCTAGGATGGGCATCTTTCATGGAATAAGGGCGAGTTCGGTGGCATTGCTCATGTGGGCAGAGGGAACAAGGACTGGTATTCATGTACAGTGGCTGTGTCCATGGCCTCTGGGGCCCCGCTGCATCCCCTCACTCCCCGAAAACATCACTGTTTGTTGGCTTGATTTTTGGTGGTTCCTCATTCCTACCAACTGCATTCAGTAACTAACATTCAGTAACTCAAGAAGAGGGAAATTGCCCCATTTATATCCTCAGGGGATTTTTAAAACAGTTTTTCTTTGTATGTGAGATTTGTTTTGTTTTTAGTGCAGGCTTTTGTCTTTTTAAAGCACATTTAAGACCTGGTATTGCTGTGCACTGTCTTATTATTTAGTTTTTATCCCATGTCACTCAGAGAGGCAGCACTGCTTAAGGAAAAAAGCAATGAGCTTGAAGGATTTGGATACAGCCAAATACCTCAATACCATAAAGAAGCTGTTGATCAAGTCATTTGATCACTCAATTTCTTTAACTCTAAATAGAAAGTATTAGATGGTTTGTGTTCAAAGGAGCTTTTTTTCCCCATCTGTAATCCTTTGATGCCCTATGATAAGTTTTCTTGTAAAGATGAAAATCAAAGTACCTGAGACTATAGACCAGGGCCTTGATATACCATGAGAGGCAGGAGGCTGGTGTCCTCTAAAGTTCACTTTATCAACAAAGCTGTATTGCGCAGAGTTCTCCAGAAAAACAGAAAGAGTAAGGAGAAAATGTTGTTGTTCTTATATGCTGTCAAGTCAACAATGATTCATAGCAACCCAGTGATCAGTGGCTCTGAACCTTGCTGTATCCTCAACCAACCTCACTGACACACCTCACCCCATTGCCGCAGTCACTGAGTCAATCCATCTTATCCAGGGCCTTCCTCTCCTATGCTGATCCTCTACCCTACCAAACATGATATCCTTTTTAGAACTCTGAATAGGTCCTTTGACAGCAGACTTTCCAAGTGCAACTCATCCTTTGATTTCCTGACTGTTGGTGCCAAGAGTGTTGATTGTGGATCCAAGCAAGATATTGGCAATCCAAGCAAAAAACAAAACAACAAAAGCCTGTGTGTATATATAAATACACACATATATACATATTTATGTAAAATACATTTTACTTGAGCTAATTCTGATGCATAATGTCACCATATGTTCAGAGTGAAATGCATAAATTGTGCTGCATAGGGCTTTTAGTGCTGTAACCTAGTGGAAGTAGATCTGTAGACCTTTCTCTGTGGACTGCTGGGTGAATTCAAGCAGCCAACCTTTTTATTAGTAAGCAAGCAACAAAATGTTAGCACCATATCCCATCCCTCTCTCTTTCTCGTTGCCACGGATTCGGTTACTGCTTATAGCAGACCCTCCACAAGGCCATACGTGACATTGAGTGACCTAATAGTACAAATAGAGCTCTGGTAGCCTGGTGCGAAGGAGTTGCACTGCCAAACCAAAGGCACACAGTTAGAATCCCCTAGTTACTCTACAGGAAAAAGACAGACCGTCTCCTCCTGTGGGACCATCTCCTTCTGTGCAATTTACTGCCTCCAAAACCCCCTGGAAGGTCAGCTCTGAGTGGATTCTATCTTGGTGCATAACAAGAACAACAAAAGCTTATATATTTATGGAGAGGGAACAAGTGCTCTAGGTGGCTCAGATGGGTAAGCAATGAACCAGCCAAAAATGAGTACCTTTTGGTGCATCTAGGGCTGCCTCATAAAAGGTCTTGAAATCTATTTCAAAAGGTCCTCACTATGAAAATGCTCCCATTTGTACACATGGAGTCGCCCTGTGTCAGAACCAACCTAATGGCAACTGAGCAAAAAAGCATCTGCATGATAGGATGTCAGGCGCTCCAGTGGCTTGGTGGTAAAGAGTTGGCTCTGCCAACACAAAGACCACAGTTCAAATCCATCTGCAGCGCCATGAGAAAAAGAGCTGCAGACTCCTTGCTTGTAATTTACAGCCTCTGAAAACCCACTGGAAGATTATCTATGAGTCAGTTCTCACTTGATGGTACTCAACAAAAACCATAGAAAATATATGTTTATGTTCGATTATATTTTTAATCAGTAGTTGGATTGATAATCGTGTGTGTGTGTGTGTGTGTGTGTGTGTGTATACAGATTTTTAGAAAATGGTTAGTCGCATGCCTTAAAGCCAGGAGATAAAGAGTACAAGGCAACCCACAGGACATTAAGTGAAAGTTGTTTGTCTCAGTCTTTCCTGTGAGAAACCTCTTTTTTAAAAAATTTATTTCTTTAAAATTTTGTTTTATATTGATTTTCATACAAAATTCATATACACTGTGTTTCATTCATGTACATTGTGTTTCACACATTCCTTCTTTCACATTGTGTATCATAAGATCATTCATTTGTTTGTGTTACCTTGAGCTAGCAAATGGAACAAGGCCCACTCACATCATGATGAGTAATATCTGAGAATCATCTGGGAGTAGATGTTAATCAAGTCTACAGTTAGCTCCATTGTGTAACTCCTAGACTAGTGTTTGACCAAATAACTTAACCATGTTAACATAGAATTGCCCATCACACAATCTTCTGGCACAAAGTGCTTTCTAAAAATGCTCTTGCCTAGCTCGAAGGGGCACATTGTAATAATATTGGAATGAATCAGTTTGTTTATAAGTTTTAAAAAATATATTTCCTATTCCTGACATTGTGAATAGTACCTTTTCTGGCAATTTTAACAGACATAAGCAGAAATAAAAGAGAATTCATGGTCAAATTTTGGCTCCAGGTAAAGAAAGAGTATCAAAGAAACCAATAAAATTGTGGAGTCTTAAAGAAAAGGATAGCTTGTCTTTGCAAAGTAAGCTTGACAGTTGCTATTCCCTGAAAACTAACTCAGAATTTAACAGCAACCTGAGGTCTGCAGGTGACACGACCCAGAGAGAAAGAAGAGTGTGAGAGAGAAGGAGCCTTGTGCCAGCAGCATTCTGAAACTTCATTTAATAAGAGTGCTGGGTGCCGAAATCAGGTTTCCCCAGATTAAAGACAGAGTGTTAGAATGGTTGTTTTCCTCTTTGAAGCACTGGGCCCAGAAGGGGAAGACATTCCGGAACAGACATTAGCATTCTTTGTGTGTGTGCTTGCTGTACTTATTTGCTGAAAGACCATTACATTTTTGCCTCAGCTGTCATGCTAATTTTTGGTTCGTGACCTTTATGGAAATGAGGAAAGGAATTAACTCTGCCTGCTTATGGTCTCAGACAGATTCTGTCACTGACTGTAGGGTGGAACTGCTGGAGAGGAGCCTCCTGAGAGTGGAATGAGCGCCCCACAATGGATCCAGGGAAGGCTAGCCTTCTTCTTGGATGATTGGTCAGCCAGTTTTCTTTTCTGGCATTTATGTTCTTCATTTATAATTTTATCAAGCTGAAAAGAAGCTGGCACATCTTGGTGACTGGAGTCTGATGCAGGGACATCTAGAATTTCATGCCTACCTGTTCGACCCTGAATTTATTCTTTTCCTTAGAAATGGAGACCTTCTCCACGATAACGGGTTTGTTTGGTTTTTTTCATTGTAGATCTCCATTTATTTCGCTTACCCTCAATGAATATATATGGTTGTATTATTTCTATGTTTTTGAATCTA
>NW_006400081.1:925483-935062 GCF_000299155.1 Elephantulus edwardii | reverse complement strand
AAAAAAAGAATATATATGGTTGACAAAAGATATTTCAATGTATGCATTTATACAAGCAAAGATACATCTAGGAACACGGTAGCGCATATAGGGGTAATGTTTTGAAAAAATATTAGCCATAGGTAAACACTTGGAGGAGACGAGTCACCATAACTGTTTCTTAATAGACGTTGGGAAAAAAGCATGCTGGCTTCTACTTCCCTGTACCCCAGCAAAAAGGAAGTTGATTCTTAGTCCATGATTAAACTACAAAGCCCTGCAGTCTCAGTATTCACAGAGATTACAGAGAAGCTCGTCTTTCATGTTAAGTTGATTTTGGATCCACCCTCCTTTTTCTGTAGAACCAGGCTGAAGGCCTAAGTGACTTGTCTACTCCCTTTAGAAGTGAGACTTGGTCCTTGTGTTCAGATTGTTTACCTGGCTCTTCCTTCAGGAAGGATGAATTACCTTTCAGCAGGCTTCTTGTTTGCTCTTGCAAAGACACCTCATTTCTAGAATGAATACAAACCAGGCCCGAGATGGAGATCCTCCAGCATGGAGTCTGGTGTCCATCGATATCAGGAACTGGTCTACCCCTAGGAAAGAGCCAAAGGAAGGGAGCGTCCCTCAGATTCTTCCTCACAGTGATTTCTTGTCTTCATATGATCTTCACACTACAGCACCCTTAGTGGAGGCTGAGGCGGGCCACATCCAAGGAGGGCAATACTGTCGACTCAGCGTGTTCATAGGATTTGGCCCCTGTCCCAAACCTCATCGTTACCAAGTGAGAGATGGCTGCATGGTGCAAATGGCTAACACACTTAGCTGCTCACTCGAGGGTTAGAGGTTTGAGTCTTCTCAGAGGCACATTAGAAGAAAACCAGTGATCCACTTCCAGAAAAGCAGCCCCTGGAAACCCTAGGGAGCTCATTTGCACCCTGTCACACGTGAGGTCGCCTCGAGTCACTTTCAGCTTGACAGCTGCTAGTTAACTGGTTCAGCTGAGGATATATTTAGTGTCCATCCTTCACTGTGTGCTGTGCATAACAGAATATAAAAGGTGCTCTGGTGAATTCTACACACTCCTTCTTGTGATCACTTTATGTGTCCTGCTGGTGCCTCTTGCAGCTCAACTCCTTGGGGTAAAGTCCAAATCAAAGCTCCCTTTCCACCGAGTTCCTCTCAGCCCTGAATAGTGAGAGATTATCATGCACACTCATTTCTCCCACACTTCCTTCCTGCTCAATTTAAATAAATAGTGCACTGCTTTTCTTTTTGACTAAGAGCCAGCCTATACAACAGCAGCAGGAGGATTACTTTCCATCTATATGCAAATAGGCTGAATTCTCTCCAATCCCAGGAAAAGACCCTTTTAACCAAATGACTTATACTTCTGTTTCTTCATGTATAAAATTGGTAGTTTGAGGATGAATACTCTGTACCTCCTTCTGGCTGTATAGTTCCATGTTGCACTCACTAGGGGAGATGAGATTTGCACACACTGAGCAATTAGAGAACAAACAAAGTGGCTACATGTTAGCATCCCAATAAATGCCCAAACTCCTCCCTCTGGTGCTTAGATTTCTTCTCAACTGATGCCATCAGCTCTCTGCTCCTTTGCACTGTTAACTCTCTTTGCCCAGTAAGAAGTCTTCAAGGTATTTGCATGTTTCTTCAAACCAGTGTTATGTTATGTTATGTTATGTTATGTTATGCTCTTTGCCATTGCACCTGGGTGACTTATTCTGGGTCTACAAAGCCCTACTCAAGTACCTTCTTCTTTGGGAGTTTTTCCCTTTTTCTAGTACATGGCTTCTTCATCATGGCCGAGAGTGGCTCTCCTTGCTGTGAGGTTCCTGTGACTGTTCAGATCCATGGATAACACTTGAACATAACAGAAGCATGGCTTTCCACCCACTTGGGTGTACAAATGAGGAAGTACTTGACTTCTAACTAAAAAAATTGAAGCTATAACCAACAGAGGGTACCTTCAAAGGCAGGTCTGCCAATCTTCTAGAAGGCCACAGCTTTGAACACCCTACTGAATAGTTTTATTCTACACAGCTGAAATCACCATGAGCTGGAATCACTTAGATTTGTTACCTTTCTGTCACCTGCATCTAAGATCACAACAGCACAGTTAAAGTTCTCAGTGACACTATATAAAGCTTGCAAATGTTTCATTAGAGAATGATCCTTAAAATATGTTGTTGTCATATGTCATCAAACCAACTGTACTTCATAACAAGCCTATCTACAATAGCTCCGAACCCTGCTCTCTTCTAAGCCAATCTTACTGTCTCTGACTCACCTACTCTCATTACCCCAGTTATTGTGTCAATCCATCTCATCTAGGTCTTCCTCTCTTGCATTATCCCTCTACCCTGCCATGCACGATGTCCTTCTCCAAAGACTTGGTCTCTCCTGACAACTTGCCCCAAGTATGTAAGACAGAGCCTCAAAATTCTTTCCTCTAAGGAACAGTTTGATGTTAATCTCTCCACGACATATCTGTTTGTTCTCTTCGTAGTCCATAGTATGTCCAATTCTCTAGCTCAACGCATAGGCATCAATTCACCTTCTGTCATCTTTGGTCATTGTCCAGCTCTCAGATGCATGGCATGTAATTGCAAAGACTGTGACCCGGATCAGACACACCTTAATCTTCAGGCTGACTTTGTTGCTCTTTAGCACCCTGGAGAGGTTCCTGATAGCAGATTTTCCCAGTGCAATTCATATTTTGATTTCCTGACTACTGGTGCAGTGGTGGCTCAGTAATAAAATTCTTTCCTTCCATTTGAAAGACACAGATTATATTCTGAGTCAATATATCTCTTATGCACCTACCACTTCTTTGCCAGTGGTAGCTTGGGAGGTTCTATCATGCTGAAAAAATTTCAGCATATCTTCCAGACTCCGAGAGACATAGTTTAAACACCTGGCATTGTCCTTCCAAAAAGTCAGTCAGTAGACAAGTAGTAGCTGCTTATGAAATACAGTATCTGGGAATTGAACTTAGTTCTCTCACACGGAAGGTGAGAATTTTACCACTATACTACCATTGCCCATAGGAAATTTTAGCTTGAATATTCTTACTCTAAGTGTCTATCTCTACTGGAATTTATCTATACTATGTTTAGTGTCTTTCATCAACTACCTGTTCCGTGTCCAAGATGACAGACTCTTGCTTGCTGAAAAGGAAGAAGACTTGAAACTCTTACTGAAGAATATCAAAGACTACAGCCTCCAATATGAATTACATCTCAAATGAAGACAACAAAAATCCTCATTTCCAGATATTAAGGGTTCCTACTTCCCAATTATGGACCCGTTGGATGGGGAACTGGGAAATGGGAAGACAGTGTCATGATAGATGATAAAAAGGTTGGGATTGTCAATGCCTTCATTTTACTTGGATCTGCAATCAACCCCCTTAGTAACATTGGTTGGGAAATTTGCAAATGTATTTATTGCATTGGGCAAGTCTGCTGTCAGGGACCTCTCCAAATTACTGAAGAGCATTTGTGTCATTTTGAAGACTCAAGTGAGCCTGATTCAGGCCATAGTCTTTTCAATCACTTACTATGCATCTGAGAGCTGGACAGTAAACTTTGAGTTGTGGTATTGGAAAGGAACACTGAATATCCCATGGACTGCAAAAAAAAAACCAACAAAACAAAACACCCAACCAACCCAAAAAAGATGTGTCTCAGAAAAAGTGCCACCACAGTGCTTCTTGAAAGCAAGTATGGTGAATCTTCATCTCATATATTTTGGGCATGTTGCTAGAAGAGTCTATTCCTTGGCAAAGGACATCATACTTTGATAGGTTGAAGGTTAGTGAAAGATAGGAAGACCCTCACTGAGATAGAATAACACAGTGACTATAGCAGAGGGCTTAAGTATGTCAGAGATGATGAAGATGACACAGAATAGGATAGGGCACCGATCTAATATCCATAGCATCACTATGAGTTGTACTTGACTCACTGGCACCTAACAAAAACAACCATATATTTAGTGTCACTGAACGTTTAACTGTGTTAATGAAGTATTATGTATTAGGTCCATCCTAATATATTCAGTGCAGAAAGAATGCGCTCAGGCAGGGATATTTTGAGAAAGGCTTCTTTTGTGTTGATGGATATAAATTAGCAGAGAAGAAGAAAGCCAATGCCAGGTCCATTAAGGAGATTTTTCCAGTTGAAGTCGGCTGCACTTACTAACCAATCTCCTGGTGTGACCTCTTGTTCTAGCCAAGGCATGCTTTAACTTTCTTGAATCACTGACAACCAGTTTCCCATCCAACGGGTCCATAATTGGGAAGCAGGAACCCTGAGTATCTGGAAATGCTAGCAGTTTTAGTCATGCCTCTTTTACTTAGTTCAAAAAACAATTGTCTTCCGATCAATAAAAAGTATAGCTTTAGAGGAAGTGTGTTTTCTCCATTCTTTCTCATACTGTAGCATATGAACCTGCCACAGTGTTTGCTGAACAAAGGAAAAGTATACCATTGGCCAACAAGCCATTATCAAATTTAAAAAACAAAACCCAACCCAAGTGGGATATCCATATATCTGAATATCTCCATTGATAAGTGTATGGAAAAACATGTGACTATGTTCTTTCTAGTCCACTGTTCTTCTTGGCCTGGGAAGTTGTAATCAAGGCAGCTCTGCCCTTCACTCTATTAGGAGTGGAAGGTCTGTGTTCCTTCCCACCGTTTGTATACGCAGAACTTTGGCTCCTTTCAAGTGAAAGCAGAGCCAAACACTTAGATTTTTAGTGCGGAGAGCTCTAGTGGGAGAGTTTGTAAGAAGATGCACTGCCAGCAGCTCTAAGGGAGAAAGATAAGCAGTCTCCTCCTGTGAGATTTCCAGGCTCAGACACCCAGTAGATGGTCAGCTATGAGCTGATTCCAGCTCAACAACATTGAGTTTGAATTTTGAGATTCTCAGAACAGAAGATAATCACAAGAGGACAATTTCTTCAAATATAAGGAGAAGGGGTGTGTAGACCCATACAATCAAAATTAGTTTCTGCTGTCAGAAATACATAATAAGTAGGATTATAAGTGGGGGGGGGAGGATGGGAGACTTATATCAGTTAAATCACAAACTGAAAGGCTGTCATTCCTCAAATGAATGAGGCAAAAGTACAACTCACCTTTTTTTCCTTCCATATCCATACCATAGTTGCCTTTTGAAGAAAGTTTTTGGAACCAATAGAATTACACATTTGTCATATTTTTATGCTTCCTGGATCATTCAATAGTTTGCTCATAGCATCTTTTTTAAAAAATATTTTTTATTAATTTTATGCTGGTTTACCTACAGAGTTTTTATACATTGCACATCACACAGAATCCCCCAATTCCATCCACCAAATTGTGCAACTCCATGATAACCTCCACTCATCCCCACCCTACTACTCCTCCTGCCTTAGATCCTCAGATATGTTTTACTACTTATTTATTTCTACAATAATGGTCTTAAATAATATTTGTCCTTATGGGACTGAGTTAGTTCACTTAATACTCTTAATCCCTCCCAAGTTGAGTAGTGATTTACAAAACCATTGCTCCTGTGTGCTGCGTAGTATTCCATCATGTGAATGTACCATAGTTTCTCAATTCATTCTATTGTGGTTGGGCATTTGTGCTGTTTTGGTGTTCTTGTGATGGTGAATAATGCTACTATGAATGTTGGTGTACAAGTCTCCGTTTGTGCCTCAGTTCTCATTCTCTTGGGGTATATTCCAAGCAGTGAAATAGCTGGGTCATATGCAGTTTCTATGTTCAGCTTTCTGAGGAAGAGCCAAACTGGTTTCCAGAAGGTTACCATTTTGTAATCCCAGCAACAGTGTATAAGAGTTCCTATCTCACCACATCATCCTCTCCAACATTCATTACTTGCTGTCCTGTTAAACTTTGCCACTGCTACTGAGATGAGATGGTTTCTCACTGTAGTTTGAATTTGCATCTCTCTTATTGATATTTGGCATATTCTTAATGGTAGATTCTGTCAGAGCCAGAGTCCAAAATGTCAAGATTAAAATGGAACTATAGCCTTTGACTTGTTGCAGTTGAGCATTTCCAACTCCAGCAACCTGTTGTGTTGCAGAATAGAACTTCCCCACAGAGATTCTATGTCTGTATTTTTAAGGAAGCAAATCAGTCACAGGTTTTTCTCAGAAACATTGCAAGGCAGGTGCGAACTGCAAACCTTTAGGTTAGTAGGTGAGCACAGACATCCCAAGCAAAGTAGAGCATTAGAGTGTGTTGTTATAAATTATGCATTTGGCGTTTTGTTCTTGTTATTGTGTGCCATTGAATTGAAACTAACTCATAACAGACCTTCCAATGGGTTTTCAGAGGCAGTAAATCACGTGGAACAAGATTGTCAGTTCTTCTCTTATGCAGCAGCTGGTGGATTTGAACTGTGTGTCTTTGGGATTGCAGCACAGCTTCTTATCACTTGGCCACAGAGTCCCCTGTATTTGGTAGTGGTGGTGGTAGTGGTGTTGCTGTGTGTTGTCAAGTCAGAACTGACTCAGAGCTGACCCTCCATTTCAGACAAGGTTCTCACATAAAAAGTTTACTGAAAAAAAAAGTTTACTGAATCCTACAGGACCTCCTTAATAAAAAGACCAATAACACCATTACAAAATCAGCAAAAGACATGGAAAAGATATTCACAGTGGAAGACATTTAGATGGCAAACAGACACGTGAAGAAATCCTCAAAATCACTGGCAGTAACAGAGATGCAAATCAAAACCACAATGAGATACCGTAATACTTCAGTTGTTGTTTTTATGTGCCATCAAGTCGCCTGTGATTCATAGTGATCCTATGTACAACAGCCCTAAACCCTGCTCTATCCTGTGTCAATCTCACTGTCTCTGACACACCTATCCCCATTACCCCAGTCACTGAATCAATCCACCTCATAGAGGGTCCTCTTCTCCTGCACTGTCCCTCCACCATCCCAAGCATGACATCCTTCTCCAAGGACTGGTCCCTCCTTGTAACATCTCAGACGAAGCTTCAGGATCTTTGCCTCCAAGGAGCAGCCTGGTTTAACCCTCTCTAGGATGAACCTGTTAGTTTTCTTTATAGTCCATGGTATTACTTCAGTAGCAGTGGCAAAGTTTAACAGGACAGCAAGTAATGAATGTTGGAGGGGATGATGTGGTGAGATAGGAACTCTTATACACTGTTGCTGGGATTGTAAAATGGTACAACTAATCTGGAAGGCAGTTTGACACTTCCTTAGAAAGCTGAACATAGAAACTGCATATGACCCAGCTATTTCACTGCTTGGAATATTCCCCGAGAGAATGAGAACTGAGGCATTTGTACACCAACGTTCATAGCAGTGTTACTTGCCATTGCAGGAACGTGGAAACAGCCCAGATGTCCAACCACAATGGGATGGATTGAGAAATTATGGTGTATTCACATGTTGGAATACTATGCAGCATAGCAATGGATGGATGGATGGCATGGGACCAATGGGCTGCAACATAGCAGTGATTGTGAGGACGGCACAGGACTAGACAATGTTTCACTCTGTTTTATTTAGGGTGTTGTAAGTCAGAAGTATTGTTCTTGTTGTTGTTGGGTGCTGTTGAGTCCAGTATGACTCACAGTGATCCTATGAACAAAAGATCTGAAGCCTGTTCTATCCTGTGCTAACCTAACACTTCCTGACACACAAGAGCCAATTGAAGTAGTCACTGTGTCGATCCTCTTACTTGAAGGTCTTCGTATCCTTTGCTGACCCTTCCCAGCATCATGTCCTTCTCCAAAGAATAGCTCCTCCTATCAACATGTGTAAATTACGTGAGGAAAGCCTCATCATTCTTGCCTCCAAAAAGCACTCTGGCTCCACACTCTCCAAGACATAGTTAATTCTCTTGTCCATGAGATGTTCAGTGCTCTTCTCCAACACCACAGCTCAAAGGCACCCGTTCTTTTTCTGTCATCCTTATTCATTGTCCAGCTCTCAGACACATAACAAGTGATCAGAAAGACTATGGCCTAAATCAGACACACTTTAGTCCTCAAACTGACATCATTACTTCTCAGTAATTTCAAGAGGTCCCTAACTGTAGATTTCCCCAATGTAATGCATCTCCTTATTTCCTGACTGCTGGTACCAAGGGTATTAATTGTGGGTCCAAGCAAGATGAAGCTTTTGTCAGTTTCAAGCTCCTCTACATCCATCATGATGCTGCTTATTGGTCCAGTGATAAAGATTTTTGTTTTCTTGACATTGAGATTTAGTCCATGCTGAAGACTGCATTCCTTGATCTTCTGTAACAAGTGCTTCAAGTCCGCCTCACTTTCAGCAAGAAACGTTGTGTCATCTGCATAACACAGGTTATTAGTATGTCTCCCTCCAATCCTGATGCCACTCTCCTTTTCATAGAGTACAGCTTATCAGATAAATTTTCTCAGCGTACAGAATGAATACAACTCTGATGCAATTCCTTCTCATTTTTTTTTTTATTTTATACCGGTTTACTTACAAAGTTCATAAAGTTTGTATACATTGTTTTTCACACCAGATCTTTCACCTTTCCTCTGCCCACCTCTCCCTCCACCCACCAAACTGTGTGACCCTATGATCAAGCACCACCCTTTGGATCCTTATACTCATTCTACAATAATGGTCTTATACAGGTAGTGTTGTTGTTATGTGCCATCAAATTGCCTGTGACTCATAGTGACCCTTGCTACAACAGCCCTAAACCCTGCTCTATCATGAGCCAACCTTATTATCTGACACACCTACCCCCATTAATCCAGTCACTGAATCAATTCATCTCATCGAGGGTCTTCTCACCCTGTGCTATCCCTCCACCATCCCAAGTATAATCTCCCTCTCAAAGGACTGTTCCCTCCTTGCAAAATGCCCCAAGTATGTCAGATGGAGTTTCAGGATCCTTGCCACTAAGAGCAGCCTGATTTTACCCTCTCCAAGATGAACATGTTTGCTCCCTTAGCAGTCCATGGTATATTTAATACTCTTCTCCAGCACCACAGCTCAAAGACATTAATTCTCCTTCTGTCATCCCTAGTCATTGTCTAGTTTCCTGATATATAGCATGTAATTGTCTGTATCAGGCGCACCGTAGTCTCAAGACTGATAATGTTGCTCTTCAGTACTCTGGAGATGTCCCTGACAGCAGACTTTCCCAATACAGCTCATCTTTTTATTTCCTGGCTGCTGGTGCCAAGAGTATTGATTGTGGAGCCAAGCAAACTAAAGCTGTTAACAATCTCAATCTCTTCACTGTCTACTGTGATGCTGACAATCGGCCCAGCAGTGAGAATCTTTGTTAGGTAGTAATTTCCAAAATCATTACTCCTGTGTGCTGCATAGTATTCCATTGTTTGAATGTACCATAATTACACAATCTATTCCATTGTGTTAGAGAATTTGGGCTGTTTCCATGTTCTTACTTTTGTGAACAATGCTGCTATTAACATTGGTGTACAAGTATCTATGCCTCAGTTCTAATTTTCTCAAGATAAAGTGAAAGCTATAATGAAATAGTTGAGTCATATGGAATTTTTATGTTCAGATTTTTT
>NW_006400081.1:917753-924898 GCF_000299155.1 Elephantulus edwardii | reverse complement strand
TTACAATAGCAAGGAGTTGGAAACAACCTAAATGCCCATCAACAAACGAATGGGTAGAGAAGCTGTGGTATATTCGCACAATGGAATACTATGTTCATCTTTTTGAGGAAACACCAAATTGCCTTCAAGAGTGGTTGTACCATTTTACAGTTCCACCAACAATGTATAAGAATTCCCATCTCACCACATCCTCTCCAACATTTATTACTTGCTGCCCTGCTAAATTTTTCCGCTGCTACTGGGGTAAGATGTTATCTCATTGTAGTTTTGATTTGAATTTCTCTTATTGCCAGTGATTTTGAACATTTCTTCACGTGTCTGTTGGCCATCCTAATGTCCTTGTCTGTGAAAAATCTTTCCATGTCTTTTGCCCATTTTGAAATTGGATTATCAGTCTTCTTCTTCTGAAGACCCCAGAATATTCTGTAAACTTTTGTTATGAGACTTTTGTCTAAGATGATACTGTCAAATATTGTTTCCCAGTCAGTAGGTTTTCTTTTCACCCTGATGGAAAAAGTTTTTGATGAGCACAGAGATTTAATCTTTAGAAGGTCTTATTCATCAATTTTATCCTCCCTTTTCAATTTTATACTGCAGCATTACCCTGCTCTGTTTGCACAACAGCCTTCTGGTTCTGATATAGGTTCCACTTTAGCACAATTAAGTGCTCTGGGATTCCCATTCTTCTTAATTTTAGCCATATCTTGTTATGACTCACACAGTAAACTGCATTTGCATAGTCAATAAAGCACAAATAGATATTCTTCTTGTATTCCTTACTTTCAGCCAGGATCCATCTGACATCAGCAGTGTTATCCCTGTTACCATGGCCTCTTCTAAATCCTGCTTAAACTTCTGGAAGTTCCCTATCTATGTACTGTTCTAGACATTTTTTTCATTATCTTCAACAGTACTTTGCTTACATGTGATATTAATGATGTTCTTTAATAGTTTCCACATTAAGTTGGATCATCTTTCTTGGGAATGGGAACAAATATGTATTTCTTCTAATTTGTTGGCCAGATAGCTGTCCTTCAAATTTCATGGCATAGACTGGTAAGCACATTCAGGGCTGCATCTGTTAATTGAAATAATCAATTGGTATCCCATTGATTCCTGGGGCCTCATTTTTGCCAGTGTCTTCAATGCAGGTTCTGTGACACCTGAATACAGGAAACAAGGGATTGACTGCTATTCTAAGACTTAAAATAATGAGCCAGAACCAAACAGAATCTTTAGGAATACAGTATTAAGAGAATTTTTGCAATTGTCTGTTTCTCCAATAGCTTGAATATCATCAGTTATAATAACTGCTGTTGTGGTATTTTAAGTTCAAAACCTACAAAATTGTTTCCGTTTGTAGTATGATATTCAGAAATTGAGCATCATCACTCTTTGTTTCAGTTCTTTATGATTAATATTTATTGCTGTCAAACAACAAATGTTGGAGAGGATGTGGAGAGATAGGAACTCTCCTACACTATTGTGGGATTGTAAAATGGTACAACCATTCTAGAAGACAGTTTGTCACTTCCTCAAAAAGTTTAACATAGAAATTCCGTATGACCCGGCTATTCCACTGCTAGGAATATACCCCAAGGAAATGAAAACTGAGACACAAATGGAGATTTTTTACACCAGTATTCATAGTAGTGTTCATTATTCACCATCACAAGAACATGGAAACAGCCCAAATATCCAACCACAACTGAATGGATTGAGAAATTGTGGTACATTTACACAATGGAAAACTATGCAGCACTCAGGAGCAATCATTTCAAAAAATACTGCATAACTTGAGAGAGATTGATGAGCATTATGCTGAGTGAACTTGGTCTCATAAGGACAAATACTGCATAAGACTATTATTGCAAAAATAGAAATATTAACTTGTAAAACATGTATGGGGACTCAAGGGGAGTTGAGGTGGGAGTGGAGAGGTGAGGATGGGTAGCGTTGAAACCACAGCGTTTTGCACATTTTGATGGGTGCAAGGAAGTAAGGAAGGAAATGGGAAGGATCTGGGTGAAAAGACAGGGTAATAATGGGCAAGGTCAAATGGTTATTCATTTTAGAAAACATAATGCATGAGAATGAGTATATGAAACACAAGATGAATGAATAGTGTAAAACAGAGTGTATACAAACTTTGTAAACACATAATTTTTTTAAAAAAAAACAAAAACTATTTCTTACTGTCATCCAGGTATATGAAATGATTGTCCTTTGATTCATTGTGCAGGTGTAGGCAGCATCGACGTTGGGAGAGCCTCATAGTTTGAGGTAATTTACAAAGGCCCAGTTACCAGAGTATAATACTCAGGGCTTTCCACCCACATTGAACTTTTCCAGACAGCCTTTATGTCTCTGGCTGCTCAGCTTCACCTGGAGTATTGTCTCTGTTTTTCCTAATCCATAAGGATTGAGCAGTGACTTCAGGTTATAGCAGAGACTCCATACACTTAACTCTGATTTATTCTCCAGCCTCTTCTAAATAATACCGATGTAGTATATGGTAGATATTGGTGCTTAGGAGACAATTTACTAGAACTTTACAAAGAAAGCTTGAGCTAGTGTGCTCTAGAGATGAATTTAGAGGAAATGTGGGATTTGATGGGGCATGTCTGAGCCTGATGTTGCATTTCATCTTAATTTCCTTGTGCTCTGCTGGGATTTGCCAGAGAATTTATTGTGTGCTAATTCACAAATCAACAGCTATCTCAATGGAGAAAGGATGAAAAGGAAAACTTGTTTGTTGACTTCCTACTTTTCAGTGGTCCACAGGGTTCAATTCCCCCCCACACCCCGTGCACACATACACACCCCAACAAAATGGTATTCTGCCATGCTGTGTTGTGGACTTAATTTCCTAAATTCATCAATAATTTAGATGTTACTTGAATTCCAGAAGTCATATGATCAAGACTCAGAGAGATAGCTATGTTTTCTTCAATTTCCGTGCAGAGTTGTGAGTGGTAGGAAACTTCTGAACAGTACCTTTGAAGTATCTTTGAACTAACACTGTACTTTTCTCTCCAATGCCTGGATGGCCCACAACCCTTGTCTCCACAGCCCCAGATAGTTGAGTCTGTGTTTAGTAGATTTTAAAAAAAAATAAAACAAAAACCACAGATTTTACAGATCATTGAAGTCACTTGGAGGAAAAGTGTGCAGTATGAAATTATAGAAATGTTAAATTTGGCACCTACAAGGAAATTTGGAGTTCACTTAGTCCATCAGATTCTCAGTCAGAAAGGAAAGAGGAAAAACTCATATTTGTGTAATTTGAAAATTTGGTGAGAATGACAGGGACTTCTTTTCCGTTTTTTAATGAAATTTGGAGTTACTTAAATATTTATTTACGGTCATACAACTAGTAACAAAGATTTTAGAGGCATCTTCTAAATCTCTAGATGCATCTCTAGAACATACTAGCTCAAATCCATGTCTCCTTTCTTTGAATTTTATGACTGTTATTTTGTTGCTGTTGTTAAATGCTGTCAAGTTAACAACAACCCTGCTGAACAACAGACTGCCCCATCTTTTGTCATCCTCATCCGCTCTGATAAGCTTAAGCCCATTGTTGCCATCATTGAGTCAGTCCAGCTTGTTGAATGTCTTCTGCTCATGTCCTGATCCTCTAACTTCACAAACAAGGTGTCTTTCCAAAGAATATTGGTTATTGACTTTAATGTCTTCTCTTTCTCTCCTTCCTTCTCCTTCTTGTTCTGTTACGGGTCAGAAGAATTGAGGGGAGAACTAAAGAAAAGAAAGAAAGCTTGACAAACATATAACCAGAATAAACTGTTACAGGTTTCTTTTTCCTCCAAATTTTGATGATTTCAAGATATCAGGGATCCAAAAATTTCCATAAGATCTAAGAGTTAAATGGATCACATAGTTCACTTCAACTCATACAAAAATACACATATGTTAAATGTAAGAACAGCATATTTGAAAAAATGCTCAAACTATATTACCACATGTCAAAATGCTTGTTTCCATTCTGATGGCAACCTTCCAAAATTCAGATTATTGTCCTTCAACTAGCTTATGATTGGTCATCTTATGTCCAAGCCTTGTCTAATTTTTGGTTATCCTCAACGTCACAGCCAAGTTATTCATCCTAAAATGTTGTTGAGGTCATCTATTTCTTCTCTGCAAACTTTTGTCCCTCCAGTCCCACCACTCACTGAATAAGGGCAAAAACCATTAGTCTGGTCTCAAATTGCTCCTGTTGCTTTGTAGGCTTTGGTTTTGATTTTTTTTTTTTTACTGCTTTCTATTTAATATCCATTTCCTTTGATGACTAGATGGCTTTACTAATATTAGCCTTCTGGTCTATAAAATCACTGTCTCACTCCAAGGTCCATTTGGTCAACTCCTACCTACTCTTCAAAACCTAACACAAATACAAATCTGATACTCACCTCAGCAGAAAATTATGTAACAGAGCTTTTGTTAACACTCGGGGACCCCATACTTATTTTGGTTGTAATTATTATTGATATTTCTTATCTACTCTATTAGCACAATAGTCTGTTAGAATCTCTTTTTTCTGGCATTCCTCCGAGGAATTCCATTTGCCTTGCACATAACAGACTAGGTGAAGGCATGAATTCTTTAGTTCTGGATTTATATAGGCAGAAAAAGAAGACTAGCAGAACATTTAGTTATCAATAAAAGAGTGTGTATCCTATCTAAACTTTAGCTTCATGTAATCCCTTAATGCTGATAGAAAATGAAGGAGTTTAACAGTTCGCATGTTATCAACTAAAAAATTTTCATTTCCCACCTCAGTGAAAGCATCATATCCCTCCCTCCACAAAAAGGAAGGTCAAGCAGGTAAATATTTAAAACTCAAAGCCTGAATGTGCTCATTTTATTCTCTTCCTTTTTCACATCCCCTTGGCATGTCATATATATCTGTTGGTGTATTATTGTTGTTATGTTCCTTCACGTCATAACAGACAGATAGATGATCATGCAGTGGGTTTTTTGAAGGATGTAAATTGCATGTGAGAAGATTGCTCATCTTTCCACAGCAGTGCAACGGGTGGATTTGAACCACCTTCCTTTGGGTTGGCAGCATAACTCCTTAACACTAAGCTACTATAGCTTCCTTAATTTATATGTAAAAGGAATTATTTTCCTGAAATTGTATTTTAAAACGGAGTTTTGGGAGAGATGAAATATAAACGTCTACACTTGAATCCCACTACCAGCTCTTCAGATCCCTCCATCGATGTCCTAGGCTGTCACAAGAGGGGAATGCACATATTTCTTCTGCAGAGTAGTTCGAGGATTCAAACTGCTAACCATTCAACCAATAACCTAATATTTGTTAGACTGTATAATTAACAGAAAGACAGCAATATTTTTCCCATTTTTTAAAAAAAAGTTATCCAACAGAGTAGAGACGTTATCAAACAGTATAATTAATATCACTTCCAAGTAAAATCTTGCTGAAGATTATTCAGATGTAGTCAGTGCAGTGTAGCAACATGGAACTGCTGGGAAATCAAGCTTGATTCCGAGGAGGTTGCAAAACAACCATTATTGATGTCAGATGGATCGTGGTTGAAAGTGGAGAATATCAGAAAGATGTTTCCTTGTTTATATTGAGTGTGCATTCAGCTGTGCTGATCCTTTGTTTAATTTCTTATCCATGACAAAATTTGGATAACATTTAGAAGAATGAGAATTCCAGAACACTTAATTGTACTCACACAAAACCTGGGAATAGACTAAAAGCAGTGTTTGGATCAGATCAAGGGTATACTGCATGTTTTAAAATCAACAAGGGGGAGGTTATATCCATTCTCCATACGTATTCAGTCTGTATGCTGAGTGAAGGAGTAAGTTATGCCTTTAAAAAACTGTGATGTTGCAAAAGAATATGGGCTGTCAAAAGAGCAAAGAAGTCTGTCTTGGAGAAGGTGCGGCTGGGAGCAGCATAAAAGGTGCCGTGACTTCATCTCATACACTTTGGGCCTGTTGCCAGTCCTTGGAAGAAGATATCATGCCTGGAAAAGTAGAGAGTCAGCAAAGAGTCCTAGCCTACAAAGCAATAAATATTTATTCTAGAATAAAGGACCAGTTACTTTTAAGTTAATTGGCAGCAATCAATGGTGGCACAGTGTATGTCAGTGTTGGATTGTGACTTGTGGTGTTCAGTGGCTCATTTTTCAAAAGGAGATCATTAGACATTTTCTGAGATGCCTTTTGGTAGTATCACAAAGCTAAACTTTTTGATGCTAAGTTATCACTATTATGAAGATGACACAAAATCAATATTACAGTCAGTCACCATGATTCAGAGCCAACTCATCCATGGCAAATATCAAATCCCTTCTCCACATAGATCAAGCTATACTTTTTCAACAAGCTTACATGAAGGGTGAAATTTCACTGATTCAGTGCCAAGTTATGTCACTGGCATCCGTAAAGTGCATTTTAACTGAAAATAAGGACAACTTGTTAATATTTACTGAACTCATGTGACAGGGAAAACTCTAATCTTTTCTTGCATTTAAAACACTGAAATGCAAAGAGTAAATTGTCCTGAATTAGTTAGTAAGTAGCAAGTTACATTCTACACTTTCAAGCTCATGTTCTTAACCAAGACACTGACAGCCATTCCGGCCTTTGATCATTGTGGAGAGATAGCCATCTCCGTGATCGAGGGAGGGAGAAAGTGATGTAGAATGAATTAAAGGAGGCAGAAAATTGTAGATTAAATACAGTGCAAACTGAGGAAAGAGGTTTATAGGTGTCTTTCAATGCCCTCCAAGCTGCAGAATCGGGTAGGACACAATCTTCTTCCAGAGGGCATGCCTATTTGAAGATGACAGAGATCACAAGTGGGCCAAATGGCATGATGTTGGCAAAACCAAGATTGTAGTGTATTCCCAAGAAGTCTTTCCTCAGACTCTGTTCAGCAGGAGAAGGAAAAGGCCTAAAAGGGCCCAGTTAAGAAATTGTTTGTTGTTGTTATGTGCAGCCGAGTCGCTTGCGACTCATAGTGACCCTATGTACAACAGCCCTAAACTCCACTCTGTCCTGTGCCAATCGCACTATCTCTGACACTCCCATCCCAATTATCCCAATCACTGAATCAATCCACCTCATAGAGGGCCTTCCTC
>NW_006400081.1:912540-915943 GCF_000299155.1 Elephantulus edwardii | reverse complement strand
TACTGAAGATTATCCAAAAACGACTGGAACAGTACATCAGCAGAGAACTACCAGAAGTCCAGGCTGGGTTTAGAAGGGGTCGTGGTACTAGAGTTAAGAAATAGACATTAGAAAACCATCCTAAGTGCTTCCTCATTGACTTGATGAGTAAGGAGAAGGTAATAACTCAAAATGTCAAAATGGTGGTCCCTGAGTTAAAGTGACAATTAGCTAACAGACTAATTTTTTTTTTAAAAAAGTTTTGTCTATTTTTACATGGCCCTCCTCAGCCTGAATCCACAAGGCAGGATTTTCCTTGTCTTATTTTCATGAAGCACTTTGTCTGGTTCAGCCAAGTAGATCACCTGCCCAGCCCTTGAACATGTTAGAGCTCAAGTCCACCATTTTTAACACGATTGGGAAGATGTTTAAAGTGACAGGAGCTCACTAAATGAACAAAACATCATTTTATTTCTGAAACATCTTTTACTTAATGAATCAAAAATAAAAGACAAAACAAAACAGGCCATAAATCTCAGTTATCCTAGGAATAGCAGCAATGAGGGAGGCCGGGGAGGGGGGGAGGGTGGAGAATACAACCCCAAAACAAAACAAAACAGAAAACATTTAAAAGTTTGGGAGATAGATAGATAGATAGATAGATAGATAGATAGATAGATAGGCAGGCAGATAGATTAAAAATATATATATATATATATATTATGGTATCTTGTCCTGTGTGTTGTACAGACATTTACTAAAGGTTAAGGAGTGGGGATTATATATGCACAAGAAATATATTTTCAGGTGGTGTTTACTCATTTTGACCCTATAAAGAAAAAAAATCACACTTATATCTTAACTTTGTGTAAATAGATCTTATAATTTTTTATAGGTTGTTATTGTGGTTATGTACTGTTGTGTCACTTGCAACTTATAGCGACCATGTACAACAGCTCTGAAGCCTGCCCTGTCCTGAGCGAGTTTCACTGATTCCAACACACTTATCCCCATTGCCCCAGTCACTGTATCAATCCATCTCTTCCTGGGTCTTGCTCTCCTGTGCTGTCCTTCCACCCTTCCAAGCATGGTGTCCTTCTCCAAGGATCCATCCCACCAGGCCACATGCCCAAAGTATGTGGGACAGAGCTTCAAAAATCCTAGCCTCCAAGGAGAAACCTGGTTTCACCCTCTCCAAGACAGACCTATTGTTTTCTTGGCAGTCCGTGGTTCAAGACTCTTCTCCAGGACCACAACTCAAAGGCATCATCAATTCTTCTATATGAGTAGGGAAATGGGGACTTTTCTCCCTTATATACTGGTAATATTTTATATCTTGATGTTTTTGTTTTGTTTTTCCCAAAAGAGAGCGTGAATTTGTGGTAAATCTTTTCTGCCACTCAGATCTTTTCTTTCTAAAAATTAATCTCGCTATCTCAGTTTAGTCTATTGGAGTTAAATCTTGAAGGAATTAAAAATTTCTTCTACTTACCACTACTTTCCAAACATCCTAATAACTTATAATTTTAATGAATCTCAAAAATTTAGCGCACTGCCAACTGAAAGCCACGTAATTCAAATCCATTAGCTGCTCCGTGGAAGAAAGACAGTCTCCTCCTGTGTCATTTACAGTCTCTGAAAATCCACGGAAAGGTCAACTTTGAGTCATTTCTAACTCTATAGCACATAACAACAGATGTGGTGTTAAATGATCTCTGTATATATGATCTCATTTTAGCTCATATTTTAACCCTTATTTTCAGGTTTGAAATGTGAGGCACAAAAACTCTAAAAACTCAGCTAATGATCATATCTAGGAAATAAATGGCACAGTCTTTGCCCCTTTTTTCTGAGCCCTTACGTTTTGTTTCCATAATTTGGAAAAGGAAAACCATAGAACAAAATTCCAAATTATAAAGAAACACCAACATTACTGGCCTGACAGACTACAGAATCCGTGTACACACTCTTCTAGCCTGGAACAAAATCCATCCCCAGGAATTAAACAAGATTTGATATGTGAATAATCAGAGAGGAGCATGCACCTCAGTGCAAACAACCAGGTGAGACCAAAGAGCCAGTATTTGCACATAAACAAAGCTCAGAAAGAAGGGAGGGGTGAGAAGGAAGGGTAATAGGAACAGGGATCAAAGGAGGACATGTGTAGCATGAGGGGCTTGAGGAGCTTGCCGCCAATGATCTAAAACAAAAGTGTATAAATTATTCTATGGAAAACAAATTTGCTCTGTAAACTTTTACGCAAACTACGATATTTTTTTTCTAAAAATAATGAGAGATACTGTTCATCCTTTTAGACATATTTATAACTGTTTTATTTCTGCAAAGGAATCTCACTATCCATTCATTTGCAAGGCTAGGGAGAATACAGCTGGACTCATTAAACTAACAGTGTAAATATGCTGTGATGTTTCCGGTGTACAAAAATATAATTCAGGAGATTCTTTACCCTGTAAGACAAGGCTAATTTTACTATCTACAAATAACTTCACCAAACTATTGTTATGGGCTAGTTTAAAATAGGTCAACTCCTCTTGTCAACCTCAGCTGTATCAGAGTCTGTTCCAGTGGGTTTTTAATGGCTAGTTTTTCCTTTTTTTTTTTTTTCTTATTTTATTTGAGTGAAAGTTTACAAATCATGTCGATTTTTTTTTTCATTCAAACATTCCCACATATTTTGGGTTGTTTATATTAATTAATTACCACTGGTAAATATAGTTAATTACAAAGTCTGGTCAAATTTGTATTGTATATTATCTTTCTTTTCACCCAAGTTGTCTACTTCGTAATTTTATCCCTTTCTCCTTGGGATTTTTTTTGCAAAAATTTCATTTCATTTTATTTTTGGTCCCCTTTCCTTCGCTTCTCATCTCTGTTAACTTCCAAGATTGATTCTGTGTGTAAGTCATATTTTAGCCTTTTATATTAGTGCTTTTATACCATAATTGTCCTTTTATAATAGTAGTAGTATATAATAGTTCTCGTTTTGTGACTGATTTATGTCACTAGTATTATTTCCTCTAGATTAATTCATGTTGTACACTGTCTCACAATTTCTGGGTCACTTTTTAGTGATACATAATACTCCATTGTCTGAATGTACCATCATTTCTTTAGCCATTTATCTGTTGCTGGAAATGTGAGTTGTTTACAACTGTGCTATTGTAAATAATGCAGCAGTAAACATGGATGTGCATCTATCAGTTCATGCTGCAGCTCTTATTTCTTTGACATATACTCATAGTACTGAGATTGATGAGTAAAATTGTTGTTGTTGTTATGTGCCGTCGAGTCACTTGCGACTCATAGCGACCCTATATACAACAGCCCTAAACTCTGCTCTGTCCTGTGCCAATCGCACTGTCTCTGACACTCCCATCCCAATTATCCCAGTCACTGAATCAAT
>NW_006400081.1:910055-911148 GCF_000299155.1 Elephantulus edwardii | reverse complement strand
CACAATCAGCTCCTGGCCTAGTTTTCACAGCTGATATTGAGCTTCTCCAGCGGTTTTTTCCACAGATGTAATCGATCTGACTCCTATGCATACCATCAGGTGAAATCCATGTGTATAATCTACGTTTATGTCTCTTAAAAAACGTATTTGCGGCCCGGAGGCGCGCCCCCTCACCCGCGATGCTGTAGTGCTGCGCGGCGGCGCAGGCCAGGCGGACTGGCAGGTACGGGGAGAACTCGGCTGCGTAGCCGTGGCGGCCGGGCACCCGTAGCGTCTGCACCGCGCCGCCGCCCGCCGCCTCCGGATCTCACCGCCCGGGCCGGAGGAACCAAGTTCCACCCCGAAGCGACCAGTTCCTGGACTCGCTAACAGAAGTTGGAGGGACCCAGGCTGAAGGGGCGAAAGTAAGAGCTCGGTGCCCGGAATTCTGGATTGCGATTGGTCCGCGACGGAAAGGGCATGACTCCCGCTGAGACCATTTTGGTTTAGGGCAAAACAAATCACTGATTTTGTAGCTGCGAGGATGCAGACTTCACCGAAACATGAAGCTCTAGGGTTTGCTGGTGGTTCTGAGCAGCTCTGGGTTTGTCTAGTAACCTCCACCGCGGGGATAGCTGGACTTTTCCCATTTATTGAGCTTCTGAAAGACCGGCAGCTCACTGAATTTTACTAATGATTACAACACGTGACAAACTACAGAAAATGCCAACCGTGCCCGAGTCCAAATGGCAACTGAATGCTGTTAATTATACAAGATAGCTTAAGAATTATTATCTTAGCACTAGAACTAGAGAAGAAAAATAGCCTAAGAATTCAATGTTCTTTTAAATTCTCACTAGATATATAATAATGCTAAGTGCTCAGATGAATAAATTAAGGCTTATTTAACAGAGTTCAGAAAAACAGCGAACGACGCACCTGGCGCTGCGCAAGACTCCTGTGAACCAAATACCAAAAACTATTTGGAAGCCCAAAAGAAGACTGAGAAAAACTGGATGAAATATGTTTACGGCATTGAAGTCTATGGGGATGAGAATAGTCTAAAAGTATTATATTTTAGGGCATTATTTTTATCGTAGGAGTATGCAATGCG
>NW_006400081.1:900094-908059 GCF_000299155.1 Elephantulus edwardii | reverse complement strand
CAACATGTCCAAAGTATGTCAAACGAAGCCTTAGAATCCTTGAATCCAAGAAGCAGCCTCATTTAACCCTCTCCAGGATAAACCTGTTCATTTTCTTAGCAGTCCATGGTATAGTCAATACTCTTATCCAACACCACAGCTCAAAGGCATCAATTTTCCTTCTGTCATCCCTAGTCATTGTCCACCTCTCTGATCAATAGCAAGTGATTGCAAAGACCATGGTCTGTATTAGGCGCACCTTAGCTTCCACACTGACAATATTGCTCTTCAATACCCTGGAGAGGTCCCTAACAGCAGACTTTCCCATCTTTTGATTTTAATTTCTTTTAATTTCCTGGCTGCTGGTGCCATGAGTGTTGACTATGGAGCCAAACAAACTAAAATTATGAACAGCTTCAATCTCTTCACCATGAATCCTGATGCTGCCAGTTGGCCCAGTGGCAAGAATTTTTGTCTTCTTGATAGTGAGCCTCAATCCATATTGAAGGTTGCAATCCCTGACCTTTTACAGCAAGCGCTTCAGGTCCTCCTCAGTTTCAGAAAGCAGGGCTGTGTCATCTGCATAACACAGATTGTTGATGACTCTTCTACCAATCCTGATGCCACATTTCTCATACAGCTCATCCTCCCAGATAATCTGTTCTACATATAGGTTGGAAAGGTTTGGAGATAGTACACATACCTGGAGTGAACCGTTTTGGGGTTTGGGGTGGTGTGGGGTTTTTTTTGGTGTGTTTTTTTTCAGTACAGATTTTTAGTTATGAACCATGCAGTGTTTCCTTGCTCTGTTCTGACGACCTCCTCCTGGTCCAAGTATAGGTTTCGCATTAGCACAATCAAGTGTTCTGGGATTCCCATTCTAATCAGAGCCAGCCACAGTTTATTATGGTCTACACAGTCAAATGCCTTTGCATAATCAATAAAACACAGACAGACATTCCTCTGGTACTCCCTGCTTTCAGCAAAGATCCGTCTAACATTTAGCTACAATATCCCTGGTACCATGATCCCTTCTGAGCCTAGACTTCTGGCTGTTCTCTGTTGATGTGCTGTTCCAGTCATTTTTGGATAATCTTCAGCAGAATCTTGCTTGCATGTGATATCAAGGAAATTGTTCTGTAATTTCCACACTCTGTTGAGTCACCTTTCTAGTCTCTAGTACTCTTCAGTACTCTTCTCCAGCACCATAGCTCAGAGGCATCCATTCTCCTTATATCATCACTAGTCATTGTTCAACCTTCTGAGGCATCACAAGTAATTGCAAAGACTATGGGCTGGATCAGGCACACCTTAGTCTCCAGCCTGACATTACTACTCTCCACTACTCTGGAGAGGTTCCTGACAGCTGATTTTTCCCAGTGAAATTAATCTTTTGATTTTCTGCCTACTAGGACCAAAAGTTTTAAAATTGTGTTTAAAAGGTTCGAAATTGCGAAGGGCGTACACCAGGGATGTGTCCTGTCTCCATACCTTTTCAACCTGTATGCAGAACAAATCATCCGGGAGATTGGGCTCTATGAGGAGAAATGTGGCATCAGGATTGGTGGAAGATCTGTCAACAATCTGCGTTATGCAAATGACACAACCCTGCTTGCTGAAACTGAGGAGGACCTGAAGCACTTGCTGCTGAAGGTCAGGGACTGCAGCCTTCAATATGGATTGATGCTCAATGTCAAGAAGACAAAGATTCTCACCATTGGACCAATTGGCAGCATCAGGATGGATGGTGAAGAGATTGAGATTGTTCACAGCTTTAGTCTGCTTGGCCCCACAGTCAACACTCTTGACACCAGCAGCCAGGAAATTAAAAAACGTATTGCGATGGGAAAGTCTGCTGTTAGGGACCTCTCTAAAGTACTCAAGAGCAACGATGTGTCTCTGGAGACTAAGGGGCATCTGGTACAGTCCATGGTCTTTTCAATCACTTGTTATGCATCAGAGAGCTGCACAGTGACCAGGGAGGATAGAAGGAGAATTGATGCTTTTGAGCTTTGGTGTTGGAGAATAGTGCTGAGAGTGCCATGGACTGCTAAGAAAACAAACAGATTCATCCTAGAAAGGGTTAAACTGGGCTGCTCCTTGGAGGCAAGGATTCTGAGGTTTCATCTGACATACTTTGGTCATGTTGTAAGGAGGGACCAGTCCTTGGAGAGGGACATCATGCTTGGGAGGGAGGAGGGAAAGCACAGGAGGGGAAGGCCCTCTGAGAGATGGATTGATTCTGTGATTGGGGCAGTCGGGATGAGTGTGTTGGAAACAATGAGATTGGCACAGGACAGAGCAGAGTTTAGGGCTTTTGTACATAGGGTCACTATGAGTCGCAAGTGACTTGACGGCACATACCAACAACAACAGTACCAAAAGTCTTGATTGTAGAACCAAACAAACTGAAGCTATTAGCAGTCTCAGTTTCTTCACCATCTATCATGATGCTGCAAATCAGTTGGGCCAGTATAAAAGTGCTGATTATAGAGTCAAACAAACTGAAGCTATTCGCAGTCTCAGTTTCTTCACCATCTATCATGATGCTGCAAATCAGTTGGGCCAGTGGTGAAAATCTTTGTTTTCTTGATATTGAGCTTCAGTCCATATTGAAGGTTGCAGTCCTTGACCATCTGGAGCAAATGTCTCATGTCCTTCTCAGTTTTGGCAAGCAAGGTTGTATCACCTGTGTAATGCAGGTTGTTGATGAGTCTTCCTCAAATTTAATTTTTAGAGGTCAAAATCATCTTGACTTTGACTGATTTTTGTAAGATAGATCACGGGATATTTCTTCCAGGATACTGTGGCTGCAGTAGAATGCCTTGCCTGTAGTTTAGTGGCCGTACACTTTACCTCTTTGCACCCACAAGGTTAGTTTAAGTTTTCAAAATCATTTATTCCATTTTTGCCATGTAATCTTGAGGCTATACCATGATGGCAGGGGGAAGAGAAACTTCAAACAATTTTAAGAAAAGAAGTTGAATACTAGTTTCAGCTGGTTAGACAAAAAATATGGTTATGGATAAATGGTCTTTTAAAAATCAACATCTGTTCCCCATGTATCCTCTATTCATGTTTGCTTAGTTTACAATTCAGGCATAATCTGGGCTGTTTTTAGCAAAGCTAACACATCAATAGATGAAGATGCTGAATACTATTCTGATTTTGCATATTCACTTCACTGTCCCCAGGAGCCTTTATTGCTGGGGATAATTCAAGTATGGATGAAGCAAAAAAGAAAACCTAAAGCTATGTTACTCTGTCTGCAGACAGATCTTAGTAGGTGCAGTAAGTACAGAAATTGATTCTTAAATCATATGATGGTTCCTGGGTGCTTATTGGGGTTATAG
This sequence comes from Elephantulus edwardii, assembly GCF_000299155.1. Lineage (NCBI taxonomy): Eukaryota > Metazoa > Chordata > Mammalia > Macroscelidea > Macroscelididae > Elephantulus > Elephantulus edwardii. Next base: position 904,727 of record NW_006400081.1, on the reverse strand, counting down.
ACTTCATCTTCTTGAATCCTGGTAAAATTATCCATTAAATTGATAAAAAGTATAAGAACTAAAATATAGACCTTTATTGTTCAGCAAAAGACAAAAGAACTCTATTCTGGTATTTTCCCATATTCAAAGGAACTTAATGAAAAGCACAAGCTTTTGAAACAAATTGATTAGACCCTTGGGTACCTCTTGCTGGCTGTGTGACTTTGATCAAGCAGCATTGTTTCTTCATTTCAGTCAGCCCTAAAATGGCATGATAATGGGAGCTGCCTCATAGAGTTTTTGTAAGAAACTGTTGTAGTGGTAGTGGTGGTGGTGGTGGTGGTGGTGGTGGTGGTGTATACCTTCACACCAAACAGATGCTCTAGGGAGTATTCAGAGTTTCTAGACACACAGAAATAAATAAGTTGTGATCCTTCTCCTGTGGAACACTTGGTGGATTTGAACCAAATGCCTTGGGATTACAGTCCAGGTTCTTACCATTAGGTCACCAGAACTGCTGTCAAGTCAGGTCTGACTCATAGTTACCTACTGTACACCAGGTCAAATCCTGCCCCATCCACTTTATCTCCACCACGCTCAAGCCATTGTGACTTAAGCTACTATGTCGCTGCATCTCGTGGAAGGTACTCATCTCTTTTCACTGACCCTTTGCGTTTCCAGGCATGATGCCCTTCTCTGCCTTTCTGAGAATGATGACTGGCTTCTCCTGATAACATGTCCGAAGTATGTGAGACAAATTCTCACCACTTTGCTTGTAAGGAGCACACTATCTGACCTTCTTCTAAGAAAGAGTTGTTCAGTATTCTTCCTCAGTACCACAATTCAAAGGCATCAGTCCTTTGATTTTCTTATTTGTTGGCCGACTTTCGCATGCATTTGAGTTGAATTAAAATACCATAATTTAGGCCAGGCACATTTTAAAGAGTAACTCTTGCTCAATAGCACTTTAAGAATTATTGTTGCTGTTGTTATGTGCCGTGGAGTCGCTTGTGACTCAACAACCCTATGTACAAGAGCCCTAAATCCTGGTCTATCCTGTGCTAACCTCACTGTCACTGACACACCTTCTCCCATTATCCCACTCACTGAATCGATTCCATCTCATCAAGGGCCTTCCTCTCCTGTGCCATCCCTCCACTCTCCCAAACATGACATCCTTCTCCAAGGACTGGTCCCTTCTTGCACCATGCCCAAAGTATGTCAGATGAAGCTTCAGAATCCTTGACTCCAAAGGGCAGCCCAGTTTCACCCTCTCTAGGGCAAACCTGTTCATTCTCCTAGCAATCTATGACATATTCAACACTCTTCTCTAACATCACAGCTCAAAGGCATCAATTCTCCTTCTATCATCCCTAGTCACTGTCCAGCTCTCTGACACATGGAATGCAATTGTGAAGACTATAGACTGGATCAGGTGCACCTTATTCTCCAGCCTGATGTTGTTGCTCTTCAGAACTCTGGAAAGGTCCCTGAGAGCTAACTTTCCCAAGGCAATTTGTCTCTTGATTTCCTGGATGCTGGTGCCACGTGTTAGCTGTGGAGTCAAGCAAACTAAAACAGTTAACAATCTCAGTCTCTGCACCATCCATAATGATGCTGCCAATTGGCCCAGTGGTGAGAATCTTTGTTTTCTTGATGTTGAACTTCAATTCATATAGGAAGCTGCAGTCCTTGACCTTCTGCAGCAAGTGCTTCAGGTCCTCAGTTTCAGCAAGCAGGGCTGTGTCATCTTTATAACACAGATTGTTGATGAGTCTTCCTCCAATCCTGATGCCACATTCCTCTTTGTACAGCCCAGTCTCCCAGATGACCTGTTCTGCATACAGATTGAAAAGGTATGGAGACACAATACATCCCTGATGGACGCCCTTCCCAATTTTAACCATGCAGTGTCTCCTTGCTCTGTTCTGATGACTGCCTCTCGGTTCAAGTATAGGTTTCACGTTAGCACGATCAAGTGTTCTGGGAAAGTCAATATAAGAAAGCTCTTAGAAAGCCAGAAAGGTGGTGGACTTGGCACCTTTGATTGTGTTGCTGTAATCTGTGCCATGGCTGTCATGATGGTTAGCCTAACCTTACTACTTGCTTTCAGCCCTACTCTTTGCCTCTTTTGTACTTGTGAGAAAGCTGCTGCCACTCTGATAGACTCCCCCACACAGCGCGAAGATGGCAATTCATATGACTTTGACAGGCAACATCTTCATGTCTAGCCAAGGCGCTTCTTTGCTTCCACCCAGATATTTTCATGGTCCTGCTTTCTATCATGCTCTATGCAATGTTCTTGATGATATGCCAACTCCCCTTGGACATGGGCACATCAAGTACTTCAATGTTAAAACCATTGTTAAGGAGCTGCAACAGGATAAGAGGGTCATTTGGATTGTGGAGCTCTTTGCCAGTTGGTCTGATAAGTGGCCATCATTTGCTCTTTTCTATGCTGACCTCTTCCTCAAGTAAAACTGTATGTGGCTAAATTGTGGGAAGGTAGTTGTTGGGTGATATACTGATGTTAGTACACAGTTCAAAGTGAGCACATCACCCCTCACCAAGCAGCTCCCTACCTTGATTCTGTTCTGAGATGGCAAGGAGGTCATGCAGTGGCCATGGATTGACAAGAAAGGACAAAGTGTCTCTTGGACTTTCTCTGAGAAGAACATAATCCAAGAATTAAGCTTGAATGAGTTGTACCAGTGGACCAAATATCTGTTGAAGACTAGAGACCATGTCCCTGAGGGGCAGCCTGAGGCCCCAACCCTCACTACAGTGTCTGATGGTGAAAGCTAAGAGCCCTACCTTGCTAATGCCTCTTCTCCTTTCAGTCCTTTCTCAGGCACTGAAGAGGTCCTGACCCCTCTGTAACCGCCAGCCTGGGATGTAGCCATTAATTATGCTTCCCTTTTCTGTTGTGCCTGGGGAGACAGGATGCTTCTTCCAATTTTATTTTAAAGAGGCAACCAAGGATTGTCATTTGCCATCTGGGAGGACTCCCCTGCCATGGCCAACTATTTCACTGGAGTATGGGAGACAAGACCCATTTAATGTAGGAGGTAGTGGTTTGCCTTCAAGTTTGTATTCTTATTTCTCATGGTGAATAGTGCTACTATGAACATTGGTGTACAAGTCTCATTTGTGTCTCTGTTCTAATTTTCTCAGGGTATAAAGATTACATCCCTGTGTGCATCAAAAACATTTTCTGACAGAGTTAAAAGAAAAACCTACTGATTAGGAAAGAAACATTTGGCAGTACCATTTCAGACAGGGTCTCATATCAAAAGTTTACAGACTTCTACAGAGCCTCCAAAGGAATAAAACCGATAACACGGTTACTAAATGGACAAAAGACATGGAAAGACCTTTCACAGAGGAAAATATTCAAATGCCCAACAGACACATTAATAAATGCTCAAAACCACTGGCATTAAGAGAGATTCAAATCAAAACCACCCAGTAGCAGTGGCAAAATTTAACAGGACAGCAAGTAATAAAAGTTGCAGAGGATGTAGAGAGATAGGAACTCTTACACACTGTAGGTAGGATTGCAAAATAGTACAACCACTCTTCAAGGCAGTTTGACATTTCCTCATATGATTTTTTATTTTTTATAGTACAAAAGACATATTTTAAAATTATACACCAATATCCTAGATAGATATTACCAACTGACTTTGAAGGTGAGATTTATTATCTAAATTACTAATATTTGAAAGGAATGAGGACATTTTTCTTTCACTTAGGAGTCAATTAAACTTAAAAGTAATCTTTATTCAAATTGCAAACTTGACAATGTCCTCTTCAATAAGAAAAAAGAGATTTGACAGGTCAAAGTGATTCTACTACTATTTTACATTATTCATAATAGGATTACTATTTTTATAGAGTGTTTGTGTCTTTTAAAAATAATTTGTATTTAGTTCATGAGCATTAATTTTTTATTAAAATGAACAAGTTCACTTTTTTGTACATACAAAACAATCTTAAAATAAAGATGCTTCAGTTTTTAGGAAGAATGCTACAGCAATATTAAATATATTCAAAACATTTACATCACTTGCTGGGAAATCTTTTAGATGTGAATGTTTTAAAGCAGCTCTCTATGGAAAGCAGATGAGAGTAGAAATAGTTAATTGATATAATTCTCACCTCCCTCATAGGAAATCTGAGCTCAGTTTCCATCCAGTGGAGGTCATGTGCAGTCACTACCTATCTCTTAGATACAGAGAATCTAGGCCAAGATGAACCAGAGGGAAAGGCCTGGAAATCTGCTTCTAAAAATCTACCCGTGAAAACCCATGGACCTGTTGGAGTGCCATCTACAACTGACAGAAGCAGGGAGGATCATTCATTCGGTGATTGTGATTGCTGTGAGTCACAGGTGATTTAATGATAGCTAAGAGTTATTGGTGGTGTCATTGTATGCTATCAAGTTGGAACTGACAGATAGCTGACCCTCCAGTGGTTTTCAGAGGCATGGAAGGAGATAGTCCATGTTTTTCTTGAGGAACAGCTAGTGGATTTGAACCACATGAGCGAAGACCAGATGAGTTGTGGGAGGATGTCAAAGGTATCATCCAGGAAGAGTGCACATGGTCATTACAAAGACAGAAGAGGAAGAAAAGACCAAAATGGATGTCAG
>NW_006400081.1:893794-898409 GCF_000299155.1 Elephantulus edwardii | reverse complement strand
GAGGGACATCATGCTTGGGAGGGTGGAGGGACAGCGCAGGAGGGGAAGACCCTCTATGAGATGGATTGATTCGGTGACTGGGGTAATCGGGATGGGTGCGTCAGAGGCGGTGTGGTTGGCGCAGGATAGAGCAGGGTTTAGGGCTGTTGTGCATAGGGTTGCTATGAGTCGACAATGACTCGATGGCACATAACAACAACAACAACCTTTGTCTTGGCAGCACAATCCCCTCACCACTAAACCACCAGAAATTTCTCTAAAATACCACAGAGCAATGATGTTAGTTTGAAGACTAAGTTGCACCTGATACAGGTTGCGGTCTTTTCAGTTACTTGGTATGTATCTGAGAGCCAGACAGTGAATAAGGAGGATAAAAGAAGAATTGATGCCTTTGAATTTTGTTGGAGAAGAATGTTAAATATCCCATGAACTGACCAAAGAATAAACAAATATATCTTGGAAAGGTGCAACCACAGTGCTGCTTGGAGGCAAGGATAGTAAAGCTTCATCTCTCATACTTTGGAAATATTATTAGGAGAGGCTATTCCTTGGAAAAGGATATCATGGCTAGAAAGGTGGAGGGTCAATGAAAGAGAGGAAGACCCCCAGTGAGATAGATTGAGGCCAGCCAGTGGGCTTAAGTGCTTTAGAGATGATAAAAGATGGCACAGAATAGAACAGAATTCAAGTCTGTTATTGATAGGGTTGCTATAAGTAGTATTCAACTAGACAACACCTAACAAAAACACCTGGTGGCATAGTCAGTAGGGAGTTGTGCTACAAACCTAAAGGTATATAGTTTTAATCCACTGTCTGCTCCTTGGGAGAATGATAATTAGTTTCCTTCTATGTGATTTACAGCCTCTAAAAACCTGCTGGACTATCATTATGAGATAGTTTTGACTTGATGGCATTGAGTGTTTTGAGAACAGTAGTAACATCATGGAGAATAGATTTTAAATTCTAGAATATGCCAACTTCTAATAATGCCATAGGTGAGAAATAAAATGTTATCCATTTACTGTGTCAACAGAATATGGCTCCACTTTTCAAAGCAGACAGAAAATAGCATCTCTATTTCCCAGTCTTCCCATCTTCACTAGGAAGTCAGTAGGCTTAGTTAGGACTTACATGATATCTGCTTGCTTGCTTACTTTTGTGGTTTGCTCTTACTTGTACAGCATTTATCTGCTAGTTTGTTGTATTAGAAAGATATGACCTATATGGTTGTAAAAAAGTGCAAAGGTTACATTTGCATGGCTAGGTCTGTCCTATCCTAAGTCCACAAAGGAGAATTGTCCCTGTCTGTAACATCCAGTTACCCATGGTAAGGCATGGTCCCTCACACTACTGCACTGACTTCTGTAAATTACCTGGTTTAATATTCTTTGCAAAAGTTTTGGTTTTTATTAAGGAAACTGTTGTACAGAAGACATAGGTATCATAAAGTCCAGGTTCAGTCTAGCAACACAGATCCATGAAGCTTCTGTTTTCCTCAGTTGTCCAGCAAGCCTTGTCTCATGCCACTCAGAAGTCAGCAGCTTTTTCTTCAGTTTTCCAGAAGCAAAACCTTTAACTCTGGCTCCATCTCTAGGGCTCCATCAGGCTACACTTTGCTGCAGTATTTCATAAATCTCTTTAGATATCTCTTATATTAATTTCACAACAGTTGATGCTGAAGACTCTGATCAGCTGTGAATCACGTGCCTACATTTTAGGCAGCTGGAGACCATGCCTTTGCAAGGAGTGGCAGGGGCGGCTAAGGCAATGGATAGAAAAACCATTTTTTTTTTCAAAATTCTAACACCATAATGATATTGCTTATTTTATAATTTTTGGATGCATATACTTCCTTAGTCATAGTTTGCTTTTATAAGCATAGTATACCTGCCTGTCAATTTGCTGTACTGAAGTAACTTACTGTCTAGTATGATGCTGGGAGCTGTCCCACTGGTATTTTGATACCTCATAGTGAACAGGTTTCAGTGGGGCTTCCAGATTAAGACAGATTAAGAAGAATTGGCAATCCACTTCTGAAATAACCAACCTTTGAAAACCATAGAAACAAAAGAGGAACACTGTTAGACATAGTGCTAGAGCTAGAGCTCTTAAGATTGGAAGATGCCAATAAATGTGGAGAAACAGCCCCAAACATTCGTTAGTAATTAGAACATTGAATGTACCAAATATGAACTGAAAGTTGTAAAAAATAAAATGAATGTGTAAAGATCGATATTCTAGGCTTTAGTGAAACTAGCATTGGCTGCTTCAAATAAGAATCATATAAGCTACTATTCCGGAAAATAAAATTTGCGGAAGAATTATGTTACCTTCTTAATCAAAAAGATAATTTTGGCTGCTGATGCCACGTGCCTGCACCAGGAGACGCCACCACACAACAGCAGCAAGCGCAGTACCACAACATGCCGGGGGAGTGACACAATGCTGCTCATGGGGGTTGGAGGCACACAGTGCATGGGGAAGCAACACACATGGGGGGGGGAGCAACGCATGCCAGGGAGTGATGCTGGAATGTGAGTGAGATGCCTTTTGGGGGGGGGTCACTGATGTTTGGCTGGATCACGTGGGACCCATTAAGCTTAATCAGAAAGTAGCAAGACAGCTGGAGCTCATCCTTGAAGGGAAAACCAAGGCTTCCTGGTTTTCCAATCAGGTTGCTGTCCTCTGGCTTTTATCTCCTCATATCCATTCCATTAACTGCCTGTAGCCTGGAGCACCATGGGCTGGCCTAGCTGCAGCAGTTGTCTGACAGATGAGGGTGCTTTCACAGGCCTTGTTCCACTGAACTGAAGCAGATCCTCCCAGGGGTAAGAAGGAAGAGAGAAATGCAAGCAGCGTAGCTGCTCCACCCTCTTCTAGAGGAGTGACTACAGATCAAGAACCTACTATCACTTCAAGCATAAAAAATTCTACCACAGCAGTGTCACTTAGGAAGCAGGATACCTCACCCACTACACAAGCTCAAAGCAAGATGTCTCCCCCCAAAACTGACACAGTATCAGTTGATTTCCTAAAACCAGAAAGTCTGATGAAACTTTCTGACACAGAATTTAAAAGAACAATGGTTGAATATTTTTAATGGGTGAAAAACAAACTTGAATAATTACAGGATACTGAAAGCAAAAATTAGGAATAGCTTAAAAAAAAAAAAACAGTCCAAAACAATGCAGGTAGAACAAACAAGGTATTAGAGGCTCTGGGAAAAACAAGAATACACAATCTAAAATATGAGGTCCCATGTTTCAGATGCTGTCAACATGATGGAGGGACACATGAACAGAGTTGAAGAGTTGAAACAGAGAACCAGTGAAATAGAAGATGAAATTGTCACCACTGATCTGCTAGAAAAAGCAGAATCAAAAGGGAAGAAAACCTAAGAATAATGTGGGACATCATCAAGAGAAATAATATACAAATAATCAGAATTCCAGAACAGGAAGAAGCAAGTAATGGCACTGAAAAAGGTTGTGGGAGAATTACTAGAAGAAAACTTCCCAGGCATGATGGAGAAGGAGAGACTATATATTCAAGAAGCTAGGCAAACACAATATAGAATGGACCTCAGAAGAAAAACACCAAGGCATGTCATAGTCATGTTTTCCAGAACCAGCGATAAGGAGAGAATTCTGAAAGCAGCAAGGGAGAAACAAAGAGTAATCTATAAGGCAAAGCAAATAAGATTAAGTGTAGATTACTCATCAGAAATGTGAGCAAGAAGATAGTGGAATGACATATAAATACTCAAACATAAATATCTACCAAGAATATTGTACCCAGCAAAACTGTCCCTCAAATATGAAGGAGAAATCAAGATATTCCCAGAATAACAAAACTTAGAGGAGTTTGCAAAAACAGGACCACCATGGCAGGAAACAATGAGAGACATCCTTCTTACAGAGGTGCCACAGAAAGCAGGATAGACCAAAGTAACTAATAACAACACCAAAAAAACTCAATAAAATAATAGTAAAATCTTGCCTCTCAGTAATCACACTGAATGTGAATGATTTAAATACACTACTGTGGAGAAAAAAGAGTAGCAGATTAGATAAAAAAATAAAATCCATCAATATGCTGTCTACAAGTGACACATCTGAAAAGTGAAGATAAAGACTAAAAATAAAAGTGTGGGAAAAAATATACCAAGCTAATGGTAACCAGAAAAAAAGCAGGAGTAGCAATATTAATCTCTAATAAAATAAATTTCAATGAAAAAACTATCACAAAGGATTAGGAAGGTCACTACCTAATACTTAAATTGTCAATACAACAAGAGAACATAACAATAATAAATACAACAAATGATAGAGCTGCAAAATATATAAAACAAATATTAACAAAACTAAAAAAGAAAAGATAACACCACAAGGAAAGATAACACCACTGTAGCAGTTGGAAAGTTCAATACACCACTCTAAACATAGAATTACCACAAAGAAACTCAACAAAGATATGGAAGAATTAAACTACACAATAAACCAACTCAATCTCATAGATATTTATTGCACTGGAGCGTAGAGAAGCCAAAGCACAAGGAAGAATTCAAGATACTAAAGAGCTGAACAGAAGATTCCAAAAGGCTGCTCGGAATGAC
>NW_006400081.1:881484-891979 GCF_000299155.1 Elephantulus edwardii | reverse complement strand
GATCACATTTTAGGTCACACGGCAAACATCAATAAATAAATAAAAAATAGAAGTAATACAACGCATCTTCTCAGAACCCAATGCTAAAAATTAGAATGTAATAACAAGAGGATAAAGGAGAGAAAAAGGGCAACCATGCATATGGAGGCTGAATAACACCTTGTTTGACAATGAGAGGGTTCTAGAAGAAATTAAAAACATGAAATTAAAAATGTTTCTTGAAAGAAATGACAATGAAGACACAACTTATGAAAACATCTGGGAAACAGACAAAGCAGTAATCAGAGGTCAATTCATAGCAATAACCAACACATCAGAAGACAGGGGAAAATTACCATTGACTCTCTAACTCAAAATCTCCAAGAAATTGAAAAAGAACAGCAAGAAAATCTGACACTCTCAAAAAAAACGAAATTTATAAAAATTAGGGCAGAAATAAATAGAAAAATAATTGGAAACATCAAGAAAACCATAAGTTGGTTCTTTGTAAAGGTCAATAAAATCAACAAACTGCTAGAAAAACTAACAAAAGAAGGAAAATATACAAGTAATCCAAATAAGAGATGAAAAGGACAATGTCACAGTGGAACCAACTAAAATGAAAAGGTTAACAGTGGAATATTATTAAAAAATATAGTCAGATATGAAAACCTAGAGGAAATGGACAAATACTTAGAAATTCACAAACTACCTAAACTGACACACACCAAAATTGAACGCCTAAACAGACCCATTACAAAGGAAAAAAATTGCAAAGGTAATAAAACAACTTCCAGCCAAAAAAAAGCCCTGGACCAGATGGTTTCACAAGTGGATTTTATCAAACATTTGGAGAAGAACTGTCATCAGTTCTTCATAAATTATTTCAGAAAATAAAAAAGATTAAATTCTCCCAGACTCATTCTATGCAGCAAACATATCCTTGATACCAAAACAAACCAGGTAAAGACACCACCAAAATTAAAAATATAGGCCCATATCTCTCATGAACATAGATGCATCAATCCTAAATAAAATTCTGTCCAATAGAATCCAGTGATACATAAAGAAAATTAATAATTCACAATGACCAAGTAGAATTCATAACAGGTATCCAAGGGATTGTTCAACATAAGAAAAACAATCAATGCAATTCATCACATTAACAAAGCAAAGAACAAGAACCACATGATCCTATCAATTGATGCAGAAAAGGCCTTTGACAAAATCCACCACACTTTTCTGATAAAAACACTCTACAGAAAAGGAATAGAAGATAATTTCGTCAACATAGTAAAAAGTATATACACAAACCTGAGAGCCAACGTTGTTCTCAATGGAGAGTGGTTAAAGGCATTCCCCTTGAGAACAGTAACTAGGCAATGATGTCCACTATCACCTCCCCTATCTAAAATTGAATTAAAAATCTTAGCGGTAGCAATAAGACAGGAGAAGGAAATAAGAAGTATCCAAATTTGAAAAGAGGAGGTAAAATTATTTCTATATGCAGATAAGATAGTATACTTAGAAAGCACTAAAGACTCAGCAAGAAGACTACAGGACATAGTTCATCAATTCAGAAAAGTGGCAGGATACAAGACCAACATATAAAAATTAATTGAGTTTCTCGATAGTGACATAGAGAATACAGAACTGGATCTAAGAAAAAGAATTCCCATCACAATAGCTACTCAGAAGATTAAATATTTGGGAGTAAATCTAACTAGAAACACAAAGGATCTATTCCAAAAAAATTACAAAACATTACTACAAGAGAAAAAAAGAGAGACCTAGAGAAATGCAGTATGGCACTTTCTCGAAAAATTGAAAATAGAATTACCATTTGACCCAGCAATTACACTACTGGAAATATACCCTACAAAAACCGGAACTGCCACCCAAGCAGATATATGCACACCCATGTTTATTACTGCTTTGTTCACAGTAGCAAAGAGTTTGAAACAACCAAAGTGTCCATCAGCAAAGGAATGGCTAGAGAAACTGTGGTATATTCACACAATGAAATATTATGCAGCACTGGAAAACAATGAACTCAAGAAATATTATACAAAATGAATGACCATGGAGGGCATTGTACTGAGTGAAAGATCTCAGTCACAAAAGAACAAATACTGCATTATACCACTGTTATAAAACAGGACTGATATGGGAGTTGGAGAGAAACTAAGAAAAGAGTGGATAAATAATGTATACAGATTTGAAACACATGAGGGAGAGAACTGTATAAAAGGAATATCTGAGTAGGTATTATTGACATGACAAGAGTTCAGAATAAGAGCTAGTTAGTAAAGTGGACTGAGGAAAGGGGACTGTATAACAATGAAAGAATTTCTTTTTTTCCAAAGAGAAAAGCAAGCTGGGGGAGAGGGGAGACAGGGAGGAAAATGTATAATAATGAATAAATGGAAATCCAGGCTCTCTATAAACTTTCCTTAAAATCTCAATTTAAAAAAAATACAACTTCAATACACAAAGGACTATTAATACTACTATTATTTAAATAGATGCACCAACAACTAAAGTCAAAGTTAAACAAATTGAGGATTTCTACCAACTTCTGCAGTATGAAATTGATCAAACATGTAATCAAGGTTCATTAAAAATAATAGTGACTGCAATGCAAAAGCCAGAAACAAAGAAGGATTGGTAGTTGAAAAGTACGGCCTTGATGATAGAGATGAGGCCCGAGATAGCATGACTGAATTTTTTACAATGATTTATTCATTGCAGATAATGTTTTTTATAAAAACAATAGCAGTGATATCCATGGCCCTCTTGTAATGGACAGCTCAAGAATCAACTTGACTATATTTGTGGAAATAATCTTTGGAGAAGAACCACTTGAAGACAAGTGGTTCAAATATACCAGCCACTCCCTGGAAAAAAGATGGACAGTTTTGTCTTGTGGGATTTGAAAACCTACTTGAGGGGTCAACAATGAGTTGGTTTCAACTTAGGTACATAACAACAGTCTTCCTATCGATGTGTGTGATGTAGCCTTTTATTTTCTTAGTTCTCTTTCAGTTTCTTGTTGTAGTGTTTTATTATTTTCTTAGTATAGGTCTTTAGTTAGATTGACTCCTAAGCATTTCATCTTGTGTGATGCTAAAGGCTTTACCTGTTGTAAATGATTTTTTTATATACTTTTCACACTTTTCATGGTTACTTGTGGAGGAATGTAACTTGTTTTTCTCTGTTGATTTTTGTCCCACTTGTCTGAGTCTTGCAATGAGAGTCATTTTATTGTGCGTCTTCACTATTTCCTATATACAGAATGATATCGTCTGTAAATGAAAATCATTCTTGTTATTCTCTGACTACATTGACCACATTGACCTTTTATTGTCTTTTTTGCCTTATTTCACTGGGTAAGGCTTAAATCCAAGTCAGTAAGTTAGACTGCATTTGGCAGGGGCAGCTCCTTCCTCAGTTGCCTTTTTTTGTATCTTCCAACCTGAAGGACTCATCTTCCAGCACTGTATTTAGCAATTGCTCCTGTGTTATAGAGTTTATGAAACCCTGTCAGTTCTGCTTCTTAATCTGAAGGTGCCATTGAAATCTGTCCACCGTTGAGTGACCCTGCTCTTATTTGAAATATCGATGGTATAGACCCAGCATCATGGCAACACACAAGCCACCATGGTATTGCAACTGACAGACATGTGGTGGACTATTGGAATAGATAAGTTTGCAGAAAATATCTCAATTCTATACACTTTCTAAAATTCAAAACCAAAAAGCTTCATGTGCCTATGGTATACTTATTAATATTCTTTTCTATTGAATCATTTAATTGTTAAGAAACATTTGTAATAAGATTGTAAACTACTTTCAGGAACATGAAGTGTGCTTAGTTCTTTTCTGCTTCTCCCTAGCACTCAGTACAGAGTTGGCCTTTAAATAACTCAAATGATTGATCATTTAAAATGCATGCAGGGTATGCACTGAGCTGTCAGTGATTTATAAATGCTTAAGAGGGTTCTTTCCTGGCTACTCTAAAGATCACATTTTCTTCTGTGTATTCATCTCTTTGTTGCTTAACAGCTGGAGAATTCTTGGTGATAGCCTATGGGTCCAAATACAAAGACGGTAATGCTCATTTTAAGGTAAAATATGTGAAGGCTTCTGTCTGTGAAAATCATCTGTTCTTTTATTAAATACTTTTATCATCTCTATGGTTCGATGACATTTAACCCACTATCTGCCCTCATGGGCATGTTCCTATACAAGGGAATTTGCAAGATCTTTTTTTTTTTTTTTGCAAGATCTTTTGAGACTGTGATCATTAAGGTGGCATTTTGAGGTCATGTCCAAAATGTGTGGACACACTGAGAAAATAATACAGATACCAAAAGGCTCACTGTTTCTAGACTCTATGTAGCCCATGTGTGATTTATACACATCCTTTGCTAATGACTCATAGGCCACTTGGGTTAAAAATGAGAAACAGTAAATCTTGAATCTTTCTAAACTGCCCAGTGCTTTGTCTTTCATATCTGTGGAATGATATGTAGCATGAATCATGGGCTCTTTGATGTTATTATTTCGAAGGAAGAAATGTATTTCCAAAAAGTTTTACCAGTCTGCACATCTAAAAACACTGGCTAGCAGGAATTTCAGCAATGTCTCCCTATCTGAAAATTTAGGACATTTACCTTAAGTTCTCACATATTTCCTTCATTCTCTTAATGCTGGGTGACTCAAAAGAATTGAAATAAGTGGAAGGTATTGTCAAGCTAATTGCTTCATTTTGTAAATTGCATGCTCAGAGTAAAAGCCATTTCCTAGTTTTTGTCACTTATTATTTTCACTGTGTATCAGATGTCACTTCATTCATAAAATCAGCAGTGATTTAATAGCTTTACTAAGCCTTTGGTTCTGCCCTTCACCTCTTAACTTTGCAAGTTGAAATACGTTTTATTGATGCAGATGCTTTAAGTGTTTCAGATTATTTTCAGTACATTACACCGTGCTAGCAGTTACGTTAGTTATGGCAATTCGAACATAAATGATGAACACCCTTTGCTTTTCAAGATTGTGATAATAAATATGCTCATGATTATTTATACATTCCTAATACATGTCTTAATACTTAACCAAAAATAGCTTAAGAGTTTTCCAGTTTAAACTTGATCATTGGCAGCTTCATTAGTAATCTATTCAGAAACAAAGTGACACAATTTTAAAGAAAATATTATCACTTAAGCTTTAATTACTACTTCCAAAACTCAGTTCCCCCAGTAAGAGTTCTCCAAGCATAGATAAGACAAAAAATGAGAGTAATAATGCCTTTCGTTCTGCTGTATCAGTATGCCCTATGACCCTAATCAACATTAGTGAACTTTAGTAATAAATGGATTTTTCTTCAGATTCAAAAAACACATATTTTTCTTGATAAGTCTGTCAATTTAAAGGTTTACGAATAGGCAAAAAAATTAACCTTCTTTTCATTCCCTTTTACATTATAACTAATTTTTTTCCAAGTACTGGTTATGAAAATTTTAAACATAATGTTGGAAAATTGTCAAATGAACTTTTCTAAGTTCATCTCTTAGAATCTATAGTTAATATTATGTTGTGCCCGTTTTTTTGTATCCATTCATGTATCTGTTACTACTCCATTATATCTGCTTGATGTGTTCCAAAGTTAATTGCAGATAACAGTATACTTTACCTAAATACATCAACAGATTTATCAGCATAACTAGATTTAAAGGGAGTTTCTTTGTGTGTTTGTTCTTTTTTCTTTAAAACTCTTCCCCCAAATCAATTATTTTAGGTTATCTTAAATATTATATAAATTGTTTAGGCATGATACATAAAACAACATCAGAATAAGAGGTATATCATTACAGAGAGAACTGGAGCAGGGATGGGGGGGGTAGGTAATTGTGCAATAATGACTGAATGTTAAAAAATAAAAGTGAACTGGGGAGGGGAAGAGAAAGGAAAGGAGAGTGAATGAATGAGAATTAACTTCTATAAACATTTGTTAAAATCACAATTAAAATAGAACTTTATTTTAAGAAATATAATTTGCTAAAGTAGTGATGATATAAATGCTTATACAAAACTTATTCTCTAGTTGTTGTTGCTAGATGCCATTGACTTGACTTATGAACAGTGGATCTGAGCTTCCCCTACTCTGCACCTTCCTCAAGATTATTGTCATCCTCAAGTTCATTGTGGTCACCGCATCAATCTATCTCAACTCTCTTTCCCATCATGATGTCTCTGTTTTAGGCCTGGTTCTGCCTGAAAGTATGCCCAAAGAGAGTATGTCCAGAGCTGCATCAGCTTTTTGAAACACTTCAACTGGTATTCTAACAACGTCTGGGGCCTTACTTTTTGCCAGTGCCTCTGGTGCAGCCTGGACCATTGGACCATTGGACCTTGATCATATTCTACTTCTTGAATTGGCTCGTGTTGACTATTTTTGGTTCAGTGACTCTGTGTACTCCTTCCATCTTCTTTTAATGCTTCCTGCATATAAATTTATGTAACTATAAATACACATGGAAGAGATTGCATAACTCATATCCTATCTCATCTTATTTGTCATCAAAAGTCAAGATTATTTCAAATGGACTTAATGATTCTCAGGGTTGTTTTATTAGATGGTAAGGGATCAACAAATAAGTCATTGATCAACAATTAAACAAGGTAGTAATTAGCAACGAGATGGTAATTGGTCAACAGTAAAATTCATTGGCCAGTTTTCAGTGATTCTCACGAATTTGCACCTTTCTTGACATTTCACAATAATTTACAGAGAAATTTTCTTTTTAACTTTTTATAGTTACTAGAATAAAAGTTTTCAGCATAACAGATTGGTGATCCAGTCAATCATTAATAACTAGTGTGTTCTATAACATTAATTACAATCTCCACATAGTCCCATCACTAGTCCCTGTATCTCTCTGTGCTGCTTCCATCTTATCCCTTCCTCCCTTCTGAGTAAAGGCTGCCGTATGATGTTCTGTGGACAATTCTTCCAAGGACAGAGTGTTGTTCACCTTATAGATCTATCAGTTGTTTGACTCTCAAGTTGTGCCATACTGATGATTGCAGGCTGTATGGGCAACAAAGTGTCAAAGTGAGGTTCTTTTCTCCCCTTTGGTTTTGGAAAGATTAGTTGTCATATGTCTTCATTACTTCCTCTTGGAATCTATACTTTGTAGACTTAAACTTTTAAAAAAATTTTATTTTAGATTTTTATTTTATATTGGTTTGCTCACAAAGTTCATATACATTTTGTTTCACACTATTCTTCATTCATTTTGTTTCATACTACTCTTCATACAGTCATCCCCATGCATGTTTTATAAAATCAACACCATTGTACTGTGCCCATTATGGAGAGTGTGAAAGAAATTGGTAAAAATAAAAGAAAAACAAGAGGAAGGTGGAAAAAGAAAGCAGATGGAGAAAAGAAACCGAAATGGAGAAGAGCTATAGGAGATGCATGGACAGAAAACTGGAAAAACTTCCTTAAATAAAGAGTACAGCCAGTTACCCTCAAATTAGCCTGCTGTCTGTCACTCCATCCACAGGAGCGGAGCAGAAGCCTGCCTGTGCTCTGCACTTGCATGAACCTCACACAGCTAGTGCCACCGTGTTTGTGATGGTTTGTGAAGTTTGTGATGCTCAGTTAGCTGAGCATTGGTCACAGTAAACAGCTGCTAGGGAAGAACACAGTGAAATCTGCTTTGACTGCTGGGCTGGTGGGAAGAGATGTAGTGCTCCCCCGAGGCACTCAGGAGGTGTTCTTGCCCTCAGAAGTAGAACTTCTCTCATTCCAGATCTCCATCACTTTGTCTCAATGTGATTCCATCAAGTTTTCTAGTAGGTCTCATGTCTTGTCTTCTGTGTTTTAAAATAGCCAGCCACTGTTTAAGGCACCACCTGATCCCAGGTCTCAAATCAGTTCTCTTGCTCAATATCACACTCTGGTTGGTAATTAATGCTGGTTAGTTTTTTTCGTTCTGTGTTCAGGGAAGTTCTGTATTTATTATTTGTATATATCTCACTTGATTTATTTCTGGTCTCTGTTCTGGTGGGATTGAGCAGAGGACATCTTATTATAAGGACATCTTGTTTCCCCCCTTCAAGCCAGCCCTTGTCTTTTTCTCAAAACATGCACTTGAATGTATTAATTCGAAGGATGTATATTTAATTATATCTCCCATTCGCTACACTCCTCCCTTCAGAGTTGGCTCTTGGTCTTAACTAGTATGGTAAGAGAAATTTAAATATGGAAAGCTTTTTTAGTGAATATTTGGAAATTAGTCTGCCTAGGTTCTTATTTTTAGCTCTTCCTCAAACTACCTGAGAAATAGTTACTTATTCAGTTTGCAGTAACTTCATATGTAAAATCTGAGACCTTGCCTCATAAGAGTTTTTGTTTGTTTTTTATTGAGGTAAAATGTAAATGTGCATAATATAAAAATTACTATTAACTGTTTAAAGTGTAAAATTTTGTGCTTTCACAGTGCTGTACAACCATCACCTATACATGGTTTCAAGACATTTTCATTACTGTAGGAGAAACTTTGTACCCATTAAACAGTCATCCCATTTCTGTTCCCTTACTCCACTAGTCTGCTTTCTATCTTTATAAATATACTTGTTCTCTATATTTCTTATTAATTGAATCATGCAAAATGTGACATTTTTGTGCATGGCTTCTGTTACTTAATGTGGATTCCCGCCCCCTTTTATGTATACAATTTTTCCCTTAAAATTTTTACTTTATACTGGTCTGATTACAAAGTTCGTATACATTGGTTTTCACACCTAGTCTTTCCCATTTCCCTTTCCCACCCGTCCTTATACCCATCAAATTGTGTGATCCTATGATTACTGCCCCCTGCCCATCCTCATCCCTCTGCTCTTACCCTTCCCCTCCTTGGGTCCTCATACACATTTTACAAGGTATCTTTCTACAATAATGGTCTTAAACAGTATTTGTCCTTATGGGACTGAGTTAATTCACTTAACATACTGTTCTCCAGTACTTCCCAAGTTAGGTAGTGATTTTCAGTCATTAGTCCTGTGTGCTGTGTTGTATTACATCATGTGAATGCAACAAAATTTCTTAATCCATTTGATTCTGGTCTGTTTCTATGTTCTTGAGATAGTAAATAACGCTGCTATGAACATTGGTATACAAATCTCCATTTGTACCTCAATTATAATTTTCTCAGGATATATTTGAAGCAGTCGAATAGCTGGGTCATAGGGAATTTCTATGTTCAGCTTTTTGAGGAAATGTCAAATGACCTTCCAGAGTGATTGTACCATTTTACAATCCCAAAAACAGTGTATAAGAGTTCTCACCACAACCTCTCCAACATTTATTACTTGCTGTCCTGTTAAACTTTGCCACTGCTGCTGGGGTAAGATGGTACCTTATTGTGGGTTTGTTTGATTTTTAGTTGAGATTTTTATGAAAGTTTATAAAGAACTTGGATTTCCATTCATTCATTGTCGCATATTTTCCTCCCTTCCCCCCTCCCCCAAGTTCTATTTTTCTTTGGGAGAAAAGTTCTTTCATTGTTACACAGTCGTCCCCCCACCCCCACCCTGGATTACTTTACTATGCAGCCCTTATTCTGGACTCTTGTCATGCCAATAATACCTCATCATATCTTCCTCTTATACAGTTCTCTCCCTCATCTGTTTCAATGCCATGTACATTATTTATTCCTTCTTTTTCTTAGTTTCACCCCAACCCCCATATCAGTCCTGTTTTATAACAGTGGCATTATGTAGTATTTGCCTTTTTATGAATGAGATATTTCCCTAAGCATAATGTCCTCCATAGTCATCCATTTTGTGTAATATTTCCTGAGTTCTTTGTTTTTCAGTGCTGTTTAATATTCCATTGTGTGAATATACTACACCTTCTCTAGCAATTCATTGCTGATGGGCACTTGGGTTGTTTCCAACTCTTTGCTATTGTGAATAAGGCAACAATAAACATGAATGTGCATATATCTGCTTGGGTGGCAATTCTGGTTTCTTTAGGGTATATTCCCAGTAGTACAATTGCTGGGACAAAGAAGGCTGTTGTTTCTCTACTAAACTGATTTCATCTCCTTGACAAAAATCAGTTGACCATAGGTATATGGTCTGATTTCTGGGTTCTCAGTTCTATTCCATTGATCTATGGGTCTGTCATTGTACGAGCACCACACTCTGTCTTGACCACCATGGCAGTGTAGCAGGATTTGAAAGCACGGCATGAGATGCCTCTGACCTTGTTTCTCTTTTTTTTTTCAATTAAATTTTATTCGTTTTAATGAACATTTACAGAGATTTGGGGTTTTCATTCATTCATTGTTGCACGGTTTTCTCCACCCTCCTCCCCAGTTCGTTCTTCCTTCCCCCCCCATGTCTGTTTTAATTGTCCAATTGCCACAGTGCTTGTCAAAGCCAGTTCTGATTAATCTCCTTTGTCAGTGTGTCCCTTGCCATTCCCTATCACTCCTCC
>NW_006400081.1:876146-879334 GCF_000299155.1 Elephantulus edwardii | reverse complement strand
TGTAGTAAAGTTTTGTAATTTTCTTGGAAAAGGTCCTTTGTACTTCTGGTTAAATTTATCCCCAAGTATTTAATCTTGTGATCAGCTATTGTGAAAGGTATTGTTTCTCTTAGTTCTGGCTGTATCTTTTTGTCGCTATAGAGAAATCCAACTGATTTTTGTATGTTTATCTTGCTTATTCTTTGCTTATTCGCCTCTTTCCCTTATACAAAGTCATACTGTGTTTATATGTTGACTCATTCATTTATGTATCTAATATCCATCAATGTGTGGTGTTGTTATTGTTAGGTGTCATAGAGTTTAGTATGACTCATACTGATCCTACAAACAAGAGATCTGAACCTTGTCCTATCCTGTGCCATCCTCACACTTCTGGACACATTAGAGCCCACTGTAGCAGTTACTATGTCAATTTACCTGCTCAAGGGTCCTCTTGAAATTGGAGATTGCCTTTTCCATCTCATTGAAGAATGGAATTGTTATTTGTATTGGGATATCATAGAACATGTAGATTGCCATTGGTAGGATTGTCATTTTCTCAATATTGAGTCTTTCTATCCAGGAGCAAGGTATATTCTTCCATTTCTCCTGGTAGCTTTGTTTCTTGTAGTAATGTGTGTTGTTGTGTTTTTGTTTTTTTTATTTTCTTTAAATAAGTCTTTTGGGTTTCTAGGTAGATTTACTCTCAAGTATTTAATCTCATGATCAGCTATTGTGATGGGTATTGTTTTTCTTAGCTCTAGGGTTTGTTTGTTTGTTTGTTTGTTTGTTTTTCTGTATTCTCTTTGTCACTGTAGAGAAATCCAATATTTTTGTATGTTGATCTTGTATCCTGCCACTTTGCTGAATTGATCAACTATGTCCAGTAGTTTTCTTGCTGAATCTTTAGGGTGTTCCAATTATACTATCATATCATCTGCATATAGAGATAATTTTACCTCCTCTTTGCCAATTTGGATACCCTTTATTTCCTTCTCTTCTCTTATTGCTATCGCTAAGACTTCTAATACAATATTAAATAGGAGAGGTGATAGTGGGCATCCTAGCCTCCATTGAGAATAATGTTGGCTCTTGGATTTGCACATATACTTTTTAGTATGGTGAGAAAATTCCCTTCTATTCCTATGCTGTTGAGTGTTTTTATCAGAAAAGCGTGGTGGATTTTGTCAAAGGCCTTTTCTGCATCAATTAATAGGATCATGTGGTTCTTGTTCTTTCCTTTGCTAATATGATTAATTATGCTGATTGTTTTTCTTATGTTGAACAATCCTTGCATACCTGTTATGAATTCCACTTGGTCATAGTGAATTACTTTTTTTAATGTATCATTGGATTCTATTGGTCAGAATTTTATCCAGGATTTTTGCATCTATGTTCATGAGAGATATTAGCCTATAGTTTTCTACTTTGGTGGTGTCTTTACCTGGCTTTTGGTACCAAGGATCTGTTTGCTTTATAGAATGAGTCTGGGCTAATTCCATTTTTTTCTATTTTCTCAAATAGTTTATGTAGAATTGGTGACAGTTCTCTGAATGTTTGATAAAATTCACTTATAAAACCATCTGGTCCACGGCTTTTTATGGCTGGAAGTTGTTTTATTACCTTTTCAATTTCTTCTCTTGTAATGAATCTGTTCAGGTGTTCCATTTCGGTTAGTGTCACTGTAGGTCATTTGTGAATTTCTAAGTATTTGTCCTTTTCCTCTGAGTTTTCATATTTGTTTGAGTATATTTTTTCATAATATTCCACTGTTAACCTTTTTTATTTTAGTTGGTTCCCTTATGACATTTCCCGTTTCATCTCTTATTTGTATTATGTGTGTCTTTTCCTTTTCTTTTGTTAGTTTTTTCTAGTGGTTTTTCGATTTTAGTGACCTTTTTGAAGAACCAACTCCTGGTTTTGTTGATGGTTTCAATATTTTTTTTGGGTTTTTTTTGCATTTATTTCTGCTCTGATTTTTATAAACTCGGGTTTTTTTGGAGGGTGTCAGGGCTTTTTGCTGTTCTTTTTCACTTTGTTGGAGATGTTGCATTAGAGAGTCAATGGTCATTTTCCCCTATCTTTTAATGTCGTATTGTGGTTTTGATTTCCATCTCTTTTATTGCCAGTGATATTGAGCATTTCTTCATGTATCTGTTGACCATTCTAATATCTTCCTCTATGAAAAGTCTTCCATTGTCTTTTGCCAGTTTTGTATTTGTGTTATCAGTCTTTTTCTTGTGGAGGCTGTGTAGGGTTCTGTAAACTTTTGATATGAGACCCTTGTCTGAAATGGTATCGCCATATGTTTTTTCCCAGTCAGTAGGTTTTTCTTTTTACTCTGTTTGAAAATGTTTTTGATGCACACAGAGATTTAATCTTTTAGAAGGTCTCATTCATAATTTTATCCTTTCCTGGTTATGTATTTCTGTCTGTATTATAATAAATGAAAAGTCATACTAATTTCTTTTTTATAGTTTGTAATAATTTATTTTAAAAATATGTCACATTTTCTTTATCACCTCATTAGTGATGGATATTTCTGTTGTCTTCACATTTTAGTTTTATAAATAATGTTGCTATAAATGGACACATATATGTTATTTTGTGGGTGTGTGGGTATGTGAATATTTTCATTTCTTTTGAGTATATACCTAAAAGTAAATTTACTGAGTCAAAGAATAATTCTGTGTTCAGTCTTTTAACCAACTTCTGAGTGATTTTCCAAATTGGTTGACCATTTTACATTCCCATCTGAAGTATGTGTAAGTTCCAATTTCTTCACACCTTTGCCAGCATTTGTTATTTTTCTTTTGATTTTTCTTTAATGGTAAAACCAATAAGTTAGTTGACTTACTGGTTGTGATGTGGTTTCTTATTGTCCTCATCTCTATATTTTTTATTCTTAATGTGTTGAGCATATTTACATGTGCTGTTGGCCTTTTACTATTGGTCAGAGAGGGCTGATTAGTGAATAATAGAATATCTTTGTGGAATGAGTAGTATATTCCCGTCTTTTTTTTAAATAATTTTTATTTATTTATTTTATGTGTGTACCGTCAAATTGGATCTGACTGGTACAGGAGGCGATTGTTCCTCCTTCTTCAGCAGAGCATCTGGTGGATTTGAACCACACACCTCTGGGATTGCAGTGCAGTTTCCTGCCACTAGGCCACCAGAGCTTGCCAATATATTCCCGTCTTGTAAGT
>NW_006400081.1:873878-876046 GCF_000299155.1 Elephantulus edwardii | reverse complement strand
ATATGTCTTGGAGAGGGTGCAGCCAGAGTGCTCTTTGGAGACATAGATAATGAGGATTTGCCTCATTTACTTAGGTCATGTTGCTAGGAAGGGCGATTCCTTTTAGAAGGACATAATGCTTGGAAAGGTAGAGAGTCATTGAAGGAGAGGAAGACCCTTGAGCAGGCAAATTGACACAGTGACTGCTACAGTGGGCTCTAATGTGTCCAGAAGTGTGAGGATGGCACAGGATAGGACAAGGTTCAGATCTCTTGTTTGTAGGGTCAGTATGACACCTAACAATAATAACATCACACATTGAAGGATTTTAGATACATAAATGAATGAGTCAACATATAAACACAGTATGACTTTGTATAAGGGAAAGTTTATAAAAGCAGTTTTGGTCTACATTTAAAACAAACCCCTCTCAAAACAACCATGAGGTATCATCTCACCCCAGTAAGAATAGCAAAATTTAACAGAACAGCAAACATCAAATGCTGGCAAGGTTGCAGAGAAACTGGAACTGTTGGTGGGAGTACAAAATGGTGCAAGCACTATGGAAGGCTGTATGGTGATTTCTCAAAAATTTGGAAATAGAAATACCATTTGACCCAGCAATTCCACTATTGGAAATGTACCCTAAAGAAACCAAAACTACCATCCAAGCAGGTATATGCACTCCTATGGTTATTGTGGCTTTGTTCACAATAGCAAAGAGCTGGAAACAACCTAAGTGCCCATCATCAAATGAATGGATAGAGAAACTCTGGTATATTCACACAATGGAATACTGTGCTTCATTGAAAAACAAGGAACTCATAAAATATTATGCAAAATGGATGACCCAGGAGGAAATTATGTTTACTGAAGTATCTAAGTCACAAAAGGACAAATATTGCATAGGGCCACTGTTTTAAAACAGGACTAACATTGGGGTTGAAGGAAGACAGAAAAGGAGGGGAGGAATGATGTTACTACATTGAAACAGATGAGGGAGAGAATTGTTTAAAAGCGATATATGATTAGGTATTATTGTCATGAGAGAGTGCAGAGTGAAGGCTGCACAGTGAAGTGGACATAGGGGGAGGGATTGCATAGCAGTGAAAGAAGTTTTCTTTTACTTTTCAAGGAGAAGAGAGAATGGGGATGGTGAGGGAATGGGCAGGGAGAAAAGTGCAATGATGAATGACTGGAACCCATAAGTCTTTGTAAACATTCATTAAAATTACTAAAAATATAAAAATGTAAAACCCTCATTGTTGACAAATAAAAACAACTGTAGTGGTCTTGTATTCATGGAGAATCCTGGTATGGCAGTAAAGGTAGGAAAAAGAACTGATATACTTTTGGCATTTAGTTTTTAATAGAATAAAAGTATAATCAATTTGTTTATCACAAATATTAATCTAATCTGTAGTAAGAATAATAAAAAAAAGAAGATACAGGGATCTTTTCTGTTTATTCTCTCTGATCTTCACTTCTAACTTGGTTCTAATATTTAGATATTTGACATATAATATGGCATTTATTTATGCATCCTAAAAATATGATGTACCTATTATATGCCATGTGCTTTTCTAGGATCTTTATAATAACAATATACATATAATGGTGAGGACAAAAAATAATCACGTGATTAACTCAATATGTAAGGAGTTCTGGTGCATTGTATATTCTGCTGCTAAGGGAATGGTTGCCATTGTTATGTATCATCAAGTTGAGCCACTCATAGTGGATTTTCAAATGCAGTAAATCATACAGAAGATTGTCCATCTTTGTCCCATGAAGCAGCTAGTGGATTCAAACGATGTTATTTTGGATTAGCAGCACAACTCCATAGCACTAAGCCATCAGAGCTTGCTAATGGCATGGTTGTTGTTGTTGTTAAGTGCCATTGAGTCACGGGCAACTCATAGCGACCCTATGAACGAAAGTCTTCGACACTTGCATGACTTTCATCCTTTCTCCAGGTTCATAGGGTTTCGGGAGGCAAGCTATTAATGGAATGGTTGTTGTGGTTGTTGTTGTTGTTGTTGTTATGTGCCGCCGAGTCATTTCCGACTCATAGCGACCCTGTGCACAACATCCAAACGCACTGCCTCTGACACACCCATCCCGATTACCCCAGTCACCGAATCAATCCATCTCATAGAGGGTCTTCCCCTCCTGCGATGTCCCTCCAC
>NW_006400081.1:867278-873348 GCF_000299155.1 Elephantulus edwardii | reverse complement strand
TGAATTTTGTAAAATCAATGACTTATTCATTGCAAATACATTTTATAAGAGACACAAACGCAGGTTATACACATGGACTTCACCTGATGGTATGCATAGTCAGGAGATAGGAGAGTTATTTTGCTAGAAAAGTCTCTAGTCAGGGATCTCTCCAAATTATTGAGGAGCAATGGTGTTAATTTGAAGACTAAGGTGCACCTGATTCAGGCTACGGTCTTTTCAGTCACTTGCTATACTACTGAGATATGGACAGTTAATAAGGATGACAGAAAAAGAATTGATGCATTTGAACTATGGTGTTGTAAAAGAGTTCTGAATATCCTATGGACTGCCAAGAGAACAGACAGATATGTCTTAGAGAAGATACAGACAGATTTTTCCTTGGAGGCAAAGATGATGACACTTTACCTAACATACTTTGGACATGTTACTAGGAGAGGTTATTCCTATGAGAGAGACATCGTGTTTGGAAAGGTGAGAGGACAGTGAAGTTAAGGAAGACCGTCAGCTGGGTGGGTTGACACAGTGACTGCAACAATAGGCTTGAGTGTATCAGAGATTATGGTACAGGATAGCACAGAGCTCAGATCTTTGCTCATAGGGTTGCTATCAGCCGTATTCAACTTAATGACATCTAACAACAACATCCTCCAAACCTTCTTTTAAGTTCTGGTGGCATAGTCTGTAGGAAGTTACGCTGCTAATCTAAAGGGGGCCCCTCTATCTCAGTTCAGATCCACCCCTGGCTCCGTAGGGAAAAAATGGGCAATCTCCTGTGTGGGTGTTGGTTGTTGTTATTGGGTATGTTGAGCTGGGTATGACTCATAGCAAACCTATGAACAAGAGATCTGAATCTTTTTCTATCTTGTGCCATTGTCACACTGACTCACAAGAGCCCATTGCAGCAGTCACCGTGTCAGTCCACCAGACTGAGGGTCTTCCTCCTCTTTGCTGATCCTCCACCCTTCCCAGCATCTTGTCCCTCCCCAAGGAATAGCTCTTCCTAGCAACATGCCCAAAGTATGTGAGGTAAAGCCTCATCATTCTTTCCTCCAAAGAGCACTCTAGTTGCACCTTCTCCAAGACATACCTGTTTGTTCTCTTGGCCATCCATGAAATGTTCAGTGCTCTTCTCCAACACTACAGCTCATGATGTCAATTCTTTTTTCTGTCATCCATATTCATTGTCCAGCTTTCAGACGCATAGCAAGTGATCAGAAAGACTATGGCCTTGAATCAGATGCATCTTAGTCCTCAAACTGACATCATTTCTCCTCAATAATTTGGAGAGGTCCCTAACTGGAGGTTTTCCCAGTGCATTACATCTTCTTATTTCCTGACTGTTGGTACCAAGGGCATTAATTGTGGATCCAAGCAAGATGAAGTTGTTGACAGCTTCTGTCTCCTCTCTGTCCTTCAAAATGTTGCCTGTTGGTCCAGTGGTAAGAATTTTTGTTTTCTTGACATTGAGATACAATCCATATTGCTGGGTGCATTCCTTGATCTTCTGCAACAAGTGCTTCAATTCCTCCTCACTTTTAGCAAGCAAGGTTGTATCATCTGCAGAAACCTGCTGAGAGTGAGCTATGAGTCAGTTCTGACTTGAGGGCAATGAGAGTTCTCTTCCCTTAAGGAACCTTACTGGATTATGTGTTGGGCTGTTAATCAAATGTTGATGATTTGAACCCACCAGCCCCTTCACAGGAGAAAGATTCAGCAGTCCTATAAAGCTTTGCAGCCTCAGCTATCTGATAGAAGGTTGGCGTTAAGTCAGAATCAACCAGACACCAGTGTGTTAACTATCTCTCAGCTACAGCATCCACCCAGCACCCTGACATTCTCAAATATATCACTGCCCTCCTCCCTCACAGGCAGCTTTACGTCTGCCCGGCAGTGTAAAAGCAGAAATCTCTTTCCTACAGCAGCATCACCTGTGATGTAGTGAAGAAGGCCTTGTCTTGGGCTGCAGGAAAGTGAGCTGAAGTTCTAAAAACAGCACTGAGTACAACAGGCCCTGGGCTCTCAAATCACCAGTTATTAACAGTGATTGGATTTCATGTCTTTGACCCTTGGTTGCAAGATTTAGAAAATAAAGATAATATTTTGGACTTGAGTAAATATGCCGGTAAACTCACTCTTTAGCGTAGAACTTGAGTTCCAGGGTCACCATATGTATTCATAAATGGGGATCTGGATGGGGCACCAGCAGGAGCCATTAATAGACCAGTTACCATGGTTCTTGTTGTTAGGTCCCATCAAGTTAACTGAGACTCATAGCAATCCTATGCATAGTGGATCTGTACCTTGCCCCATCCTCACCATCTCCAATATCCTTGAGCCCCTTGTTACAGTCACAGTGTCACTCTATCCAGTTGAGGTCTTCCTCATTTTCCCTAATCCTCCACCTTTCCAAGCATGATGTCTTTGTCCAAGGACTGTCTCTGCCTGACAATCTGCCCAGAGTCTGTAAGACAAAACCTTGGTTTCACTTTCTCCAAGACAGATCTGTTTATTCATCTGGCAGTCTGTGGGTGTTCAGTTACCATGGAGTCACCTCTAACTCCTGGCAACCTCCTGTGTGCCACGTTAGAACTGTACACCATAAGATTTCAGTGGCTGAATGTTCAGGACGAGATCACCAGGTCCCTTTTGGTCAGTATCAAGTATGTTAATTGTTTTCATTACCCAGGACTCCAGCCATGGAAAGCAAACCTGTAGTGAGCAAAACTGTAGAGACCTACTGACTGCCATACACCTGAATCTGACCAAACAGCCCTCCAGACATCGGCAGAAGAAGGGGGTGAAAGCCAGGGTCCACTGTATCCAGATGACAGGAGTGGGAAAGACACCAAGGAGATGCATATTCCAGCACAGAGATGAAGCCAGTGGTTCTTTCTCACTCGGGCCTTAACCTCTCATTCTAAAAAGTATCCAAAGTCTTTCATTCACCCACTGCTGTAGAGACGGGACCCTCTCATAGCTGACCCTCTGTGGGGTTTCCAAGGCTGTTAATCTCATATGAGGATGTAAGCCCATCTCTTCCTCAGAGGTGGTAATGCATTCAACCTGCCAGAGGGATACAGCTTTTGAGTGAGCAGTGCAACTCCCTATGGGCTGGGCCACTGGAGCCTGAAATCGGATAATTAGGAAAGTGGATGGAAATTTAATGCCTTTGACCCCAAGACCTGCAGCTTCTTTATTGGATGTTGGTCTCCAAATGTCTCTCTGCCAGGATTGGAGAATATGGCCCCATCAGTCTGAGCTCTCCCTGGAGTCAAGACTCCACCTCATCAAATGAGCACATCAGTATCTCTAGCCCTCAACTGTCAAGGGTTCCTTCCCTCCTGTGATACCCAGAGCATTTAATTTGTACTTATACATTGTTTTGCCTTTGACTAGGAATGTTCATTTCACGTACATGCATCTTTATTTCAGCAATTGCAGACTTCTGTAAGGACAGTCTGCATCTTAATTTCTTTTTATACCTTTTTCTGTGTTCTCTGTGGGTGTTAGGTGAACATTATAGTTGGTTGGACTACTCATTATTTGATTTTTTTAGCATGACAGAAGTTTTAAGTCAGCAGGAAAGAAGGGGTGATACTCTAATGGGAAGCAGGACTTGGAGTCACTGTCAACTCATCTGTTTGGAGATTATAATATGGGGGTCTTATTATTCAGGTCATTTGGGGATTATTTTTTTGACTACTGTGTGTCTGTTTATGAGTTTTTCTGCAGCCCTTGGTACTGAATTGTTCCTTGGTACTTGATGTTTAATAGGCTTAAAGCACGTTCTAGGAGATGACTCAGAAAAGGGACACGGCATAAATGGTACCATCATTGCCCACAAGGAATATATTATCTAAAGAGAGAAAGAGCAGGCAGTGTGAAATGCTGATCAAGCAGAGGGACATGAAGAGAGGTGAGAAGTGAACCCCTGGGCAAACACATGACCCAAATAGGTTACAGGTATTCAAATAAGAGGAATTACACCTTCCAGGCAGAGAGGACAGGTAAAACCCTATCTGTTTGTTCTCTACACAAGCCTTCAAGTTATATGATAAGGATTAATAGTGTTTCTTGAGTGTCAGCCATGCGCCAACATGTGACACCATCCATCCTATGCGTACTGGACAGGAATTAAGTCCAACTTTAAATGCACCCACTGACAAGACCGGCCAGTCTCAGAGGTGAGCAGGTTCAGCGCTCTGTGGGTTGATTTTATTTGTTCTCTGGATATTTCCTATCCACCAACGACCTCACAAAAAACCACTTCCCCTGGTGTCCTGGAAAGGAGCAAAAGGCTTCTTCTCTGTTCTGTGAGCTTTCACACTGTTGCTGTTTCTAGACTGTCAACTTCACATTAAAACCTTTCCCCAAAGAGGAACTGATCTGAGGAGACCCTGCCCTCTGTACATGCTCACTGGTGTGCTAACTAGGTGAACCCATGGACGTGTTGTGCCTGGGTAGCACTTTGTGACTCACATGGCATTCATTTGCTTTTGTCTGAGGCATTCCTAAAAGCTAGATTCATATCTAGTGAAAAGATATTTAACAGACACACACACGAAAACCAAAAAGTAACTGGGTAGCAAATTACAAAGGCCGTTTTGTCCTTTATTTCTTTATGTGTTATCAGTTCTCACAGTGAATGTGCTGCCTGCCCTTCTTATCTAAGGTCCACGATGGACCCACCCTCAGCATTGTACCTACTTTGAGATATGTTCCCTGTGGGATCTGCTGAGTTGGAATGTGTACTTACTCCAAACCTGCTACCAAGATAACATACATACTGGAGAAAGTAGAAAGTAAGTGTTATAATGTGTTTGTATGTATGTGGTGTTAGGTGCCATCAAGTCAACTCGATAAACAACAGATCTCAATTTTGTTCTATTATAAACCATCCTCATGATCTCTGTCATGCCCCGTGCTACCATTGTGGCAGTCACTGTATCCATCCATCTCATT
The DNA here is from genome assembly GCF_000299155.1 of Elephantulus edwardii. NCBI lineage: Eukaryota > Metazoa > Chordata > Mammalia > Macroscelidea > Macroscelididae > Elephantulus > Elephantulus edwardii. The sequence continues at coordinate 868,383 of NW_006400081.1, read as the reverse complement.
AAGGGATATTCCTCTCTTTTGCTGAGCTTCCTTAGCATGACGTCTCTGGCCAAGGACTGATTCCTCCTGAAAAAAATGGCCAAGATAAATGAAATGGAGTTTTACCATCCTTGCCTCTAAAGAGCACTCTGGTTGCACCTCCTTCAAGAAAGACCTGTTTGTTCATTTTGGCATTCTCGATAGTGTTTACCAACACCATAATTCAAAGGCATTGAGTCGTCTTTCATCTTTATTCTTTGTACAACTTTCCGATGCATAGGAAGCAATGAATAAGACCATGGCTTGAATGAGATGCACCCTAGTCTTTAAAATGACATCATTGCTCTTTAAAACTTTGGATAGATTCTTGATAGATTATTTCCCAATGCAGTGTGTCTTTGATCTTGACTGACTGCCATGGGTGTTGATCGTGGATCCAAATGAAAGGAAATGACTGACAACATATATATATTTGAGAATATGTAACATCATGTTCTTTACTGCTCTTGGAGTGTTTTCCCCAGAGGGAAAGTCCCTTAAAGTTCATGTTCACAGACAACCTGAAAAACTGACCCAGAAATAGACTATATGACATTCGCTTTAGTTTATTGGAAAAGGAAAACTTACTGACTGGGAGGCATACTGCAGGGATCTAGAAGCAATGGACTGGAAAAGAGTCTGCCAAGATTGTGGAAGAAGTAACTAAATATATACATACCCTTACACAAATCACCTCCACTACCTGGTTAGGCTTAGAAATGCAGAGGCTGCTGAAATGCATGTTGTTGTTATTGTTAAGTGCCATCGAGTCACCTGCCACTCATAGCGACCCTATGTACAACAGCCCTAAACTCTGTTCTGTCCTGTGCCAATCGCACTGTCTCTGATACACCCATCCTGATTACCCCAGTCACTGAATCAATCCACCTCATAGAGGCCCTTCCCCTCCTGCACCTGCCCTCCACCCTCCCAAGCATGATGTCCTCCTACAAGAACCAGTCTCTCCTCACAGCATGACCAAAGTATGTCAGACGAAGCCTCAGAATCCTTGCCTCCAAGGAGCAGCCCGGTTTAACCCTCTCCAGGATGACTCTGTTTTCTTGGCAGTCCATGGTACATTCAGTAC
>NW_006400081.1:861892-867178 GCF_000299155.1 Elephantulus edwardii | reverse complement strand
TTTGCTTTGTCATTCCGAGCAGCCTTTTGGAATCTTCTGTTCAGCTCTTTAGTATCTTGAATTCTTCCTTGTGCTTTGGCTTCTCTACGCTCCAGTGTAGGAAGTTAAAATCTACACTTTTGTGGGAGAAAGATGGGTGATATTCTCCTCCAAATAGTTGTTGTTGTTGTTGTTGTTGTTGTTGTTGTTAAATACCGTGAGTCACCTGCAACCCATTGCCACCCTATGTACAACAGCCCTAAGCCCTGCTCTATCCTGAGCCAGCCTTATTGTCTTTGACACACTTACCCCCATTACCGCAGTCACTGAATCAGTCCATCTCATCGAAGGGCTTTTCTCTTGTGCTGTCCCTCCAACCTTCCAAGAATGACGTCCCTCTCCAGAACTGGTATTCCTCTTTGCAACATGTCCAAAGTATGTCAGATGATGCTTCAGAATTCTTGCCTTCAATGAGCAGCCCGGTCTCACCTTCTCTGGGACAGACTGTTTGTTCTTCTAGCAGTCCATGCTATATTCAGTACTCTTCCCCAGAACCACAGCTCAAAGGCATCAATTCTCCTTTTATCATCCCTAGTCATTCTCCAGCTTTCCAATGCCTAGCAAGTAATTGCAAAGACCATGGCCTGGTTCAGGCACACCTTTGTCTCCAGACTAACATCATTATTCTTCAGTACTTTGGAGAGATCTCTGGCAGCAGACTTTCCCCAATGCAATTCATTTTGTTTTTAAATTTCCTGGATGCTGGACCAAGAATATTGATTGTAGACCCAAGCAAATTAAAGCTGTTAACAATCTCAATCTCATCATTTATCATGATGCTGTCAAATGGCCCCGTGGTGAGACTCTTTGTTTTCTTGATGTTGAGCCTAGATCTAAATATTTACAGTAAAGGAAACCCAATAGAGGGTCATTGTGAGCTGGAATCACCTCAGTGGCAGTAGGCAACTGAATATGTAGTATGTTATGTGATGATAAGTGGAGAAAAAAGAAAATATTGAAGGGGAAATGAATATACAAAAGAATGGCTAAGTGTCAGAGTATGGTGTTATTTTGAATTGCTGATGGGTAAAGACATTATAGAGAAGATGCCCTCGAGTCTTGTCTTGCTGCTCCTCAACCAGGTTTCTCCACCTTCCCTTCCTTTTGCTTTGAAGCCCCCAGTCAATGAGGCAGAGGAAGCATGGTGGTGAGAAAAAGGCTCACCCTGCAATGGACAGAGATTCTGGAGTATTTTAACAAATGGCTATTATTTTTCTAGTCAGTCAAGATGGAAATGAATGCTAAATTTCATCCTTCTTTTAAACTATTGTCATAGAAAGCTATTCCTCCTTTTTTCCTGATAGCCCGAATTGAGAAAATATGAGAATGGCTCTCTTACTTCTCTTCAGCATTTACATATTATTCACAGATTCTGTTGTCCATCTATCCCAGAAAAACAGGCTTTGCCACTTGCAGATACCTTCAAGAATCAAGTTAATTATTTATTTTCTCCAGAAACAATCCAGTTCAACTAAAAATAGGTAGCAGTGCCCCAAGTGTGTGCATAGTATTAAGGGTTAGAATAAAAGTATTTCTCAAAAGCATAGCTTGTTTACTAGCCGATCAGAAAAAATGGTGGCCTTCAACAGTTGATATGGCCATGATGTGTGTAAACTGGATACACACACCCTTTCTCTCTTTTGTGCCCATATCCTTGTGGATGAATTAAAGATGTATGCACAAACTGGGAAGAGAACTTAGATTCAGTCAGAAGTAGTTTTGATCCTTGAATCTAGCATAAATGAGTCTGAAGTTGGGCATATCCTTTTGTTTATATGAAAAAAATAGATATAATGATACCTACTCTTGAGGATCTGTCCATCTGCTTGGATGTTCCCTGGTGAAGATGGCATGCTGACTGTCTTTTCAGTCACTTGCTATAGATCTGAGAGCTGGGCAGTTAATAAAGATGACAGAAGAATAAGTGATGCGTTTGAGTTGTGGTGCTGTAAAAGAGTACTGAATATCTCATGGTCTATCAAAAGAACAGACAAGTCTTGGAGAAAGTATAGCCAGAGGGCTCCTTGAGGGAAAGGTGGTGTAACTTTGTCTGGTGGTATAACCTACTTTGGTTAGGTCTCTAAGAGGGGCTAGTCCTTGGAGAAGGACATTATGCTCGCAAAAGTAGAGTGGTCAGCAAAGGAGGGGAAGACCCTTAATGATAATGATCGACACAGGACTATAACATGAGTTCTAGTGTGACAGAGGTCATGGGAGTGGCACAAGATAGGACAGGACTCATATCTGTTGTTCATAGAAGCACTGTGAGTCATATTCCACTCAATAGCATCTAACACCATCACCAAATACTCTGCAAGATTGTTGTAAAGACGACAGATGACACATAACAAGGATACAGGAGAGATCTGTGCATTGTAACAGTGGTGATGACAGTCCTTGTGTGGTGCACTCAACTGCCAACCAAAATACTGGAGATTTGACTCCATCCAAAGATAGCTTGAAATACAAACCTATTGAGGTACTTCCAGAATTAACAGCAAGGCAATAAAGCCTCTTTAGTAAACACTGGCATACGGTTCTACTCTGATACACAGTGGGTCACCATGAAGCACAGTCCTACTTGCTGGCCACAGATGACTGGTGTGCAGTAAATCAGCTTCTCCCTCTAGTTACAGAAAGAAAATTGTGTGATACTCTCCAGACACCAGTTTCTGTTTTAATTGCTTGTTTTCACTAGGGCCACAAAGTCAGAGAAGAAGTTGAAATCTGTGGCATTCTTCCATAGTTTTTTACGCATGATCTTTCATGTAAACACAGGTTTCTCAGTAATTATACAGACTTACAGAAAGCACAATATTGATTCTGGTTTCTTTCCCTCTTACATGAAGAATTTGATTATAGGAAGGAAAATGTATCCAAAGCATGAAGCATACGTGCACCATAACCTCTTTGAGCACTGTCATCCTGTAACTTCATTTGCAGATTAAATCAAAGAAAAGTGCGTAAAAGTGCAGGCTTTTCAGCAAAATCAACACAGTGATGACTAGAACTTGGATGTCTTAAATACGTATTTCAGTGAATAAAAATTGTGTTCTTTTGACCTTTCCCCCCTTTGCTAACTCCCAGGAAGGTTATAGAACATAATGGTTTTGTTGCTGTTGTTGTTGTTGTTGTTGTTGTTGTTGTTTGCCAGCGAGTTACAACTGACCCATAGCTGACCCTCCAGTGGTTATTCAGAGGCAGTTAATCACACAAGAGGAGAGTGCCCACCTTTCTACCATGGAAACAGCCCAGATATCCAACCACAATGTAAAGGATTGAGAAATTATGGTACATTCACAAAATGGAATACTACACAGCATGCAGGAGCAATGATTTTATAAATTATTGCCTAACTTGGCAGAGTGGTAGGACTGGAGGACTGAAGAGCATTATGCTGAGTGAATTAACTCAGCCCCATAAGGACAAATATTGTAGAAAACCATTATTGTAGAATGAGTATAAATATCCACGGAGAGTGAGGGTGGAAGCAGAGGGATGAGGATGTGCAGGGTAGTGGGGAGGATTAATCAGGAGGTCACACAATTTAATGGGTGGGGTGAAGGAATTGGGAAGGAACTAGTGTGAAAAACAATGTATTCTAACCTCATAAGTAAACTAGAAATAAAAAGATATATTACCTTAGGAAAATCATCTGTCAAGGACCTCTTAAGGTGCTAGAGATCCAAATTGTCAATTTAAAGACTAAGGTGCACCTGACCCAAGCTACAATATTTTCAAGTGTGCTATATGCATCTGAGAGTTGAATACTGAATAAGGAAGACAGGAGAACAATCAATGTTGCTGACCAAGAATATTGAATATAGCATGGATTGTCAAAAAAACAAACAAATCTGTCTTGGAGATGGTGCAACAAGGGGGCTCCTTAGAGTCAAGGGCAGTGACATTTCATCTCACATACTTTGAGCATATTCTCAAAGTTTCGTCAGTCCCTGGAAGAACAGCATACTGGGGAAAGTAGAGGTTTAAGTGAAAGAAAGAAAGAGCTTTCAGGAGATAGATTGACATCCTGACTGCAGTAATGGGATTGAGCATGTTGGAGATTTTGAGGATAGCACAGAACAGGGCAAAATTTCAATGTATTGTCCATAGGGTCACTGTGAGTCATCGTCTGCTTAATAGCACCTAACAACAGCTGCAGGAGACTGCTGTCATCTGTGTGTTAGGCGGCCGTGGACAAGCTGAAGATGAACCTGTAGCAACCTGATCAGTGCACCCTTGTTTTAAATGTTTCGTTTCCTTTGTCCTCTTCTGTCTTTAAACAATGGGGGGGGGGGGAAGAAATTAAAACCTCAGTAGTTTACAGATATGTGGGGAGAAATTAAATTGCTCTGCCTCAGTCATAGGGGCTTTCCGACAACAGAAGGGAACTACTGTGGCAAGATGCCATGTGGCCTCCCATGGCTTTAAGTGATCCTGCTGGATCAGAGTGCCCCATATATGTACCAACAGGCATGTTTGTCTTACAGGTGTCCGTAAACACTGAATGCACTTACTCACATTGTGCAACCAGACTGCTGCTAACTCACCTTCTCCACCTCTCTTATTCAATAGTTGCTCTCAAATTCCCTCCCCACCCTATTCATTCTTTTTTACTCACATTTTCCCACATTCTCTCAAACATATTAACATTCTCTCTTAATTCATTCTACCACACCTTCTTTCTCATGTGCAGCCTCACGCTTGCTCACTCTATCAAGAGTCTCTTCTTGCTCTCTCATCTCTCAAATTATCAATAAAATAGAGACATAGACCTCAAAATAACAACTGCAAGGAAAGCTCATTGTACTATTCATTTTTATCTGCTTCAAGAAGCTTGACTCTATGAAGAAGAATGTGACATCAGAGTTGGAAGAAGACTCATCTGTAACCTGCTTTATGCGGATGACACAACCTTCCTTGATGACAATGAGGCAGACTTGAAGCACTTGCTGAAGAGGGTTAAACACTATAGCCTGCAATATAAATTGCATCTCAATGTCAAGCAAATAAAAATCCTTGCCACTGGCCTGCTAGCCAATATCATACATGATGGAGAAAAGACTGAAACTGTAAACAACTTCATCTTATTTGGATCGACAATGGTACAATTGGTACCAGCAGCATGAGATTGTTGTTGTTGTTATGTGCCGTCGAGTCGTTTTCGACTCATAGCGACCCTATGCACAACAGCCCTAAACCCTGCTCTATCCTGCGCCAACCGCACTGCCTCTGACACACCCATCC
>NW_006400081.1:851227-852418 GCF_000299155.1 Elephantulus edwardii | reverse complement strand
ATAAAATTTTTTAGAAGTATTATTGTTTCTATTAAGTAAATATTTACATCTTTCCCTGAAAAAAAAAAGATAGGATAATGGTGGACATAGTCTAATGGTGATTAATTTTGTAAAACAATAATGCATGGGAATTATTGTATGAACCACAATGTGAATGAAAAATAATGTTAAACACATTGTATGAACTTTATAAGCAAACCAATATATAATTTAAAAATACAACAATCCTTTACAACAAAAAAACCAAAACAAAACAAAAAGCTCTTTTGTTTGATAAAGCCACCCACTTGAGCTACTTCTAGCAACATTAGAGAACCAAGACTCATAGCTTGCAGCATCTGGGCAATGTGCAAGCCACCACAGCATGACAAACTGGTAGCCAAGTGGTGACCATTACACAGAAAGAGATATATTGGTTTGAAAGAATGACTAAGAAGCGCTGTAGACTAGCTTGTGGTGTTATACTAGTACTTTCTATGTCTTATCCACATGGAGAATAATGATTCTAGCAAACTTTGATCCAAACACATGATTAATGGTGTATTTCTTTTGCCTCTGCCTTTTCTAGTTTGTTCATTTGTAATCATTTTTTTTTAATTCACCTGAATAGTCAGGGGATTTACACCTATTTTATTTAGGTTTTCATTTTTTAAATTCCAACCAGAAGCTAACTACAACTCGAAACTGTAAGCACTAGTTTTACTCCAGAGGAGTAGGATCATTCAGATTTACTCCAGTAAGTATGCAACCCTTGCAAAACTTTTCTTCATCTGAAGGAAAACAAAACATAAAACTATACAGTAGTCTTTCCTTATATTCATTGTACAAAATGAATTCTGCTTTTTGCCCTTCAATTTTTGTTTAAATTTAAGATCTCAATTTTCTTTCTCCCAAAATACTTTTTTTAACATGGTGTAAAAACCAGTATTTATTTACAATTTACTGAATTTTTTCTTTGTAATAAAAATCTCTCCTTAAATGTACTTTGTGTAGCTGTTGGTGGTGGTGGTGGTGGTTGCAGTTGAGTCGAGCATGACTCCTAGCGACCCTATGAATAAAAGACCTGAAGGCTTTCTATAACTAGCATAGTTTCTGACCCAGCCTATTAGCGCTTCTGAACCTCAACTGTAAAGGAAAGGTCAAAAGGCATATGTGTACCAATGAGGAAGTTTTTCTTTTGCTTTTCAAGGA
>NW_006400081.1:845843-851127 GCF_000299155.1 Elephantulus edwardii | reverse complement strand
GGGAGAAGGGTGCAACAATGAATGAATGGAATTCCAAAATCTCTATAGATGTTCATTGAAATGAAAAATAAATAAATTAAAATATAAAAAAGACATATGCATATGAAGGAAAGATAGTTAATGGTGGAGAAGTGAAGATGAGCCCAGGCTGCTTAAAAAAGGTCATGTGTCAAAGTTCTTTTGTTCAATGTACTTGATATTAAATGTTCCTTGACTTAACATTGTAAAATATGTGAGGATGTTATTGCATTTGTTTGTTGTTTGGAGTTGACTGAGATTCCTAGTGGCTGTTGTTGTTGTTGTTGTTAGGTGCCACTGAGTCAAGTACAACTGATAGCAACCCTGTAAACAACAGACCGGAACCTTGCCCCATCCTGTACTATCCTCATCATCTGTGACACCCTCAAGCCTATTGCTGCAGTCACTCCGTCAATCCACCAAGTTGATGGGCTTCCTCCCCTTTGCCATCCCTCCGCCTTTTCGTCTTTCCAAGCATAGTGTTCCCCTCCAAGGAAAAACCTCTCCTAGCAACATGCCCAAAGTATGAGAGATGAAGCTTCACTATCTTTATCTGTAAGAAGCACTCTGTCTTCACTTTCTCCAAGACATATCCATTTGTTCTTTTGGCTGTCCTGAGTATAACATTGGGACAGAAAGCTAGTGACTCTGCCATTACCTGGAGGAAGAATATTACAGTTCCCTGCCTACCTCAAATATTTAACCCCAGGCCTATCTTTTAATAAGGCCTGGCCATATCCTGAAAAGGTGACTAGATGACCACATCCTGATGAGGCCCTTGGCCTGATCACATCCTGAAAGTGCCCCTGCCCCCAAATTCCTGAGCAAACTACCACCCCCTCCAAATCTCCTTCACAGCCCCTGTAAAAAGAAACTGCTTTTGTCTGCCTGCATGCCATTCTGATCTCTGTGCGTGGTCACCTGGCATCGCTCCTCAGGTCTACTAAATAAAAGCTTGTTCATTAACTTGGAACCAGTTTTCTTCTTTTCTCTTTCTCTCTCAGCTCTCTTTCTACCTAACATTACTCAGGACTTAATTGAATATATTAAAAGGGAGGGTTTGCCTTCGAGAAATTGAGCCTCAGGAGAGTTGCAGTCTGCCTAACGGTTGTAAATTTAAATTAAGGAAAGGGTGTGAGATGCTGTAGCCACTGAAAGTTTTTAATATCATACTACATCCTTGCCACTTAGCAATAAAGCCTCAATAGACTCTCCATAAGGATTGTATTGCAAACCCAAAGGAGGTGCTTCTCTAGCAGTTTCAATCCACCAGCTGCTCCAAGGAGAAAGATGAGTCATCTCCTCCTGGATGGTTTGCAGCCTCCAAAACCCTACTGGAGAATCAGCTGCAAGTTGGTTACAGTATCAATGAGAGAGAAAAAGAAAGAAGGAAATTCTGTGAAGATAAATGCAGTTGAAGTGCTTGGGTTAGAAAGCTCTAGCACACATTCTTTAGACCTAAGGCAGTTTCTCTGTTCTTCATTAGGTGAAAGCACTAGCCAAGTACTAGTCCAGTACTAGCCAAATAGAAGGGTACATTGGAAAAGTTTAACTAGTCTAAGAATGAAGAAACTTTAGGGTCACAAGTATATTTCTATTTATACACAGATTGTCCTCTCTGATTGAGTACTGGAAGTAGAAACAGAAAACAGTTTGTGGTGGTTCTGATAAGCTTATTAAATAGACACACACAGGCAGGTGAAGTAACTGGGTACATGCACTGAAGACACAGCACAAGAGTCCAGAAAGGTAGAAACAGAGTGTGGTACAGCACCAATTTCCTGCAGTCAGGTAATCTACACTTTTTGTCTTCCTTCACATTTCAGTTTTGGAGGCACCCTGTTAAAAATCCTAGATGCCTTGGAAGGATTCCATAGTTGCCAATCTCTGCCACTCTAGGACAAGTCACAGCCCCTGTATATATCCCACAGATGCCCGGACACAGTGTACGCCAAGAAGTGGGGAAGTTAAGATGGAAAGTGGCTCTCCTCACCGAGAGAGCTAATTCACTTCAGGTGGGGAGCAGGCTAAATGCCAAATCATCTTTATAGTCAACCAACATATCTGAGAAATGGCAGAATACAGCATAGATCTTTTCTTTAAGCCTTCCTTTAAGCCTCATTCCACTACACTCTCTTTTTATAAGAAAAAACAAAATCGTGATAAGCATATTATATTTGTGCATATATCTCAATATCCACAGGAAGCACAAAACTAGGAATATAACATTCTGACTGCCTACAGACATGCTAAACTGTCAGGTATTTTTAGCATGGTGGGATGATTTTCCAAGTAATGGACATACTGTGCCAGATGTCATGAGCAGACCTCAAAACCCAGCAGCCTCAGGACCCTGTGAGCACAGAGCCACCTGTGTAAAACAATGTTGTAGTCAGTTGCTCTTGTACACTTTAAGAATTTGGCAGGAAAATCCTTTAGTTACTTTTTGGAGACAATATTCTACTCTTGTCTTAGAGTCTGCATGCAGTACATGAAAGAAAAAAAAATATTTTTTAAAACCATCCAAATCCAGGTATTACAAGGAAAGCACAACCATTAATACGATCACCAAATATTCACAACTGTATCAGAAAGTAGTCAGGACATACACATGGCTAGATGCTTAAGGTGTACCCAAATTTCCACAGAATTTGAGTGCATACAAGCCCACAGCCTATAATGGCAACATGGAATACAAAAAGTAATTTTCTAGGCACTGATTTTCACTTGACTTTAGTCAGGGTTATTTGTTGTTATTGTTGTTGTTGTTATGTGCCGTCGAGTCACTTGCGACTCATAGCGACCCTATGTACAACAGCCCTAAACTCTGCTCTGTCCTGTGCCAATCGCACTGTCTCCGGCACACCCATCCCAATTACCCCAGTCACTGAATCAGTCCACCTCATAGAGGGCCTTCCTCTTCTGCGCTGACCCTCCACCCTCCCAAGCATGATGTCCCTCTCCAAGTACCTGTCCCTCTTTACAACATGTCCAAAGTATGTTAGACGGAGCCTCAGAATCCTTGCCTCCAAGGAGCCACCTGGTTTAACCCTTTCCAGGATGAATCTGTTTTCCTAGCAGTTCAGGGTTATTTAGAGAGGCAGAAACAATAAGATATAGATGAACTCAACTCCATTGCCATTGCGTTAATTCAATGTCAAGGTGTCTCGATGTGTGATGGAGGAGAATGACTCAGGATTTTCTTGTTTATGGAAGCAGACTGTCAAACCTTTCTTCTGCAGGACCACTGACTGAGCTTAAAACATCATCCTTACAGTTAACAACAAAGTGCAAACTCCCTTTGTAACCCAGAAACCTATAGATAGATACTTAGAGAAGCTGCATGGTTGGTGTTAGGTGCCATCACACTGATTACAACTCACAGACTCATTTATTTTAAGGAGTTGGCTCATGGATTTGAGGGCTGAGAAGATCTGTAAGTCAGATGATAGACTAAAGATTCTTGCCATCTTTTTCACCAAAATACATATAGATCATGGAAGAGTGTTCCAGCAAGATTACTTGTTTATTGTCTAAAGACAAACTATCCCAAGGGAAACTCCTTTCCTGCTCATAAGGCCGTGAACTATTTGGTTCAAAGGCAGGTGGTGCAAATGTACCCAATAACTCTATAGGACAGAAACCTATTGACTTATTTCCATTAAGATTGCAGCCTAGAAAACATATACGTTTGTTGAAGTTGTATGCCATCAAGTCAGAATCCAGTCATAGCTGACCTTCAGTGTGTTTTCAGTAGCTGTAAATCACAGAGGGGATGAAGATTGCCCATCTGTCTCCTGTGGAGCAGCTGGTGGATTCAAAACACTTGGTTTTGGGCTGGCAGTGCAACTTAGTACTACTTGCCGGTCAGAGCTTAGAGCTTGTGTGTGTGTGTGTGTGTGTGTGTGTGTGTGTGTGTGTGTGTGTGTGTGTGTGTTTTATGGTTGCCTAGTGTCAAGAAACACTGCAATCTCGAAGACACGCAGTTTGAGACCACCAGCTGCTCCTCAAGAGAAGGGTGGGCAGTCTCCTCCTATGCAATTCACTGCCTCCGAAAATCCGATGGAAGATCAGCTATCAGTCAGTTTGGACTCTGTGGTCATTTTGACCTTGAGTCTATCCCGCCTGAATTTCAAAACCATCTCAGGAACAGGTATGAGGCCTTGAACACTCATGAGCAAAAATCAGATGAGCTGTGGGAAGATATCAAGAGTATTATCCAGGAAGAATGCAGAAGGTCGTCGCAAAGACAGAGGAGGAAGAAAAGACCAATATGGATGTCAAAAGAAACTCTGAATATTGCACTACAACACGAAGACACCAAAGGGAAGATATTAAGGAGTTGAACAGAAGATTCCTAAGGGCAATGCAGGAAAACAAAATTACAATGAAATTTGCAAAAAGCTAGAGTCAGAAAATCAAAAGGGCTGAACTTGGTCAGCATATCATAAGCTGAAGGAACTGAAGAACAAATTCAAGCCTCGAGCTGCAATACTTAAGGATGCTTTGGGCAGAATTCTGTATGATCCAGGAAGCATTAGAAGATGGAGGGTATATACAGAGTCCTTATACCAAAAAGAAATTGGTGAACACAGAAGAATTTCATGAAACAACATATGAACAAGAGCCTGTAAGAAGAAGTTCAAGCTGCTCTGAAAGAATTAGCAAAAAACAAGACCCAGCAATTGATGGTATGCCAATTGACATATTTCAGTAAACAGATGCTGCACTGGATTTGCTCATCAAGTTGTGCCAAGAAATCTGGAGGGCAACTACCTAGCCAACTGACTGGAAGAGATCTATATTTGCTTCCATCCCAAGGAAATGTGACCCGACAAAGTGTGAAAATTATTGAACGATATCATTGATAATACATGCAAGCAAGATTCTGCTGATGATTATCCAAAAATGACTGGAAGAGCACATCAACAGAGAACTGCCTGGAGTGCAGGCTGGGTTTAGAAGAGACCATGGCACTAGGGATATTATAGATAATGTCAGTTGGATCTTGGCTGAAAGCAGAGAATATCATAGGAATGTCTGTGTTTTATTGATTGTGCAAAGGCATTTGACTGTGTAGATCATAACAAGCTATGGCTGACTCTGAGAACTCTTGATTGTGCTTATGCAAAGCCTATACTTGGACCAGGAGGCAGTTGTCAGAACAGGGCAAGGAAACACTGCATGGTTTATAATTGGGAAGGGTATATGCCAGGGATGTGTCCTACCTCCTTATCTTTTCAATCTATATGTTGTTGTTGTTGTT
>NW_006400081.1:826412-842489 GCF_000299155.1 Elephantulus edwardii | reverse complement strand
GACTGCTGACATTTTTCTTTTGACCCGTGTCTTTTAAATTTAGTTGTACTGTCTCCAAGGGAAGTTGACGTGTCCTGTAGAACTCTTGTGTAGATTATGTTTTCCTTTCTGCCTGAGGGCCCACCGGTCTTTCTGTGTACCTGGAAGAAGCCTCCTTCTGCTGTTATCCGAGGTGGCCTTGCCCAGTGACGCCTCCTCCCCCCTCTCTGGCTGGAATTTGCTGGGTCTGACCTGGAAGACGCCTCCTTCTGCTGTTATCCGAGGTGACCTTGCCCAGTGACACCTCCTCCCTCTATGCGAAACAGATTATCTGGGATGCTGGGCTCTATGAGGAGAAATGTGGTATCAGGATTGGAGGCAGACTCATCAACATTCTGCGTTATGCAGATGACACAACCATGCTTGTTGAAACTGAGGAGGACATGAGGTGCTTGCTTATGGATTGAAGCTCAACATCAAGAAAACAAAGGTTTTTACCACTGGGCTGATTGGCAGCAATATGATAGATGGTGAAGAGATCAATATGTTAACAGCTTTAGTTTGCTTGGATCTACAGTCAACACTCTTAGTACTAGCAACCAGTAGATTAAAAAAACAATTGAATTGGAAAAGTCTGTTGTCAGAGACCTCGCCAAAGTACTGAAGAGCAGCGATGTCATTCTGGAGACTAAGGTGAGCCTGATCCAGGCCATGGTCTTTGCAGTTACTTGCTATGCATCGGAAAGCTGGACAATGACTAGGGATGATAGAAGGAGAATTGATGCCTTTGAGCTGTAGTGCTGAGAAAGAGTATTGACTATAGCATGGTATGCTAGTAGAACAAACAAGTTCGTCCTATAGAGGGTGAGACTACACTGCTCCTTGGGGGCAAGGATTCTAAAGCTTTGTCTGTCATACTTTGGACATATTGCAAGGAGGAACCAATCCTTGGAGAGGGACGTCATGCTTGGGAGAGTGGAGGGACAGCACAAGAGAGGAAGACCTTCGATGAGGTGGATTGATTCAGTGACTGGGGTAATGGGGGTAGGTATGTCAGAGACAATAAGATTGACACACAATAGAGCAGGGCTTAGGTCTGTTGTACATAGAGTCGCTATGAGTAACAGATGGCTCAACAGCACATAACAAGAACATGTACGTGTATGTATGTATATGTGTATAGATGTATATTCATATATATTTATCAGTTAAAATATGTAAAAGGGCAAAAGTGACCCCAAAGAACATGCTTCTCTAGCAGGGTTAGCAGATGGTTCCTGTGAGTGACTGGGAAGGATCCAGACTCTGTTGTCATACAGTCTTGGTTGCAGCTATTCATTTCTGCACTTGTAGGATACAAGCAGCCCTAGGCTACATGTAGATAATGGAGTCTTTCTGTAGTCTTTCTTTTTGGACAGTAAAAATTGAATTGCTTATAATCTCCATGTGTCATAAAATGTTTTGCTTTCTTTTCCATTCCTCTAAAATGTGAGGACCGTTAACTAAGTGCGTGACAACTGCGTGCCATAGCCCACCCTGTTCTACAGATTCCTAAAGTAGGAAGAACCTGCTGAGTGGGGCTCCTTCCTGAGAATGAGGATCTAAGGAGCTCCCTTATGAGGCAGTGCTGTTTAATCTCACCACTTTGCTTTGAGTCTGCCTTAAATTGCTGGTCTTTTTTCTTGGTGTTTAATCTAGGGTATTGGGGGAGTGAATAATAACTAGTAAAAATTAATTGAAAGTTAATATGTTTCTAAAAAATATTTACATTTTCCAAGGATCACAGGTGGTGCAATGGTTAAGTATTTGGCTCTGGACTAAAAGGCTGATGGTCCACACCCATCACTTGTTCTTTGGGAGGAAGTAGCCCTGGAAGTCTGCTTTCATGAATATTCTGCGGGTAAAAACCACATTTCCATCAAGCTGGAACCGAACCATAGCTGACCCTCCAGGAGCTTTTCGGAAGCTGTAGATGACACTGGCATGTTGATAGGAAAGGCTATTCCTCAGAGGAGATCATGCTTAGAAAGGTGGGGGAACAGCCAGATGGACTGACACAGTGACTGCAGCAGTGGGCTCAAGTGTATCAGAGATTATGCGGAAGCCACAGAATAAAATAGGGTTCAGGTCTGTTGTTCATAGGGTCACTGTTAAGATGTACTTGACTCAACAGTTGCACCTAATAGCAACAAATTACAGGAGAGGTGATCACTCATCTTTCTGTTTCAGAGCAGCTGATGGATTCAAACCACCAGAGAAGTGCTATCTTTGGGTTAACAGTGCAACTCCCTACAGCCTGTGCCACCAGACTGGTACCACCTTGGAAATCCTGTATGGTGTGGGGTTTTTGGGTTTTTTTTTTACGCGTACATGATCACTGTGAATCAGAGTTGTCTTCATAGCATGCAATATGGTTTCATCCACGACAGTATCTATGAACTAAAATGTACGAATTTATAATTATGTTCCTATGTCATTTCACATTTCAAAATCAGAATTTTGGTAAATCCACAACATTGATGAAGCAGTTTCTACCTTTTGTATCTTTATACCATTGGCTCATCAACTAAAGTAGAAAGATTTGATTCTTACTCTTAGTGAGTTGCCATCAGGTTTCTGAGACCGTTTATCGTTAAGGAAAGAGAACCACTGACCTTTTGATTAGTGGCCCAGCCTGTAATACACCTTGCCTCTATAGCTCCTATGAGCCTTATTTGATAGGAATTCTTTAAACTAGATTCATTTTCCAGTGACTGTTAAGAAGAAAGTCTAGCAGTCTATCTCTTTAAAGTTTAAACAGCAACAAGCTAGTTGCTTTTCCATCAATTCCAACTCCTGGTGATCTTATGTGTTACAGAGAACTGTATTCTATCAAGTTTTAAATATCACTTTTTAGAAGCCTACAATGAAGCTTTCCTTTCAGGGCCCTCTGCACATCAATCTTTTAGTCTCTGATGTTTAAAATTTGTACCCCACAGCCTTCTTGTATGAAGATTCAAAAAGTCTAACTCAAACTCATTTCTGTTAAGTTGGAACTGATTCATAGTTGGCCCTCCAGTTTTGTTTTCACAGGTTATTGACTATCATTGTTCCATGGTGGATTTGAACTATTTTGCCTTTGGATTGGCAGCACAACTTTTACCCCCTAGGCCACCAGAGCTTCCATCAGGCTTATAGACAAGAGAATACTATAAAGTCCAGCTCTACTATTCACTATGAGGCAAAATGTGTTTAGTGGCAACAGTTTGGGGTTTTTTTGGGGGGGGGTGGAGAGATTTTCATCTTAAATCATCGCAATGCACAGAGATTAAAAGTCTTACTCTCTTAGTATTGATCTGACTTCTAGGTATTAAAACATCAGTGCCTTTATTGTTAGCACAGCACTCCTTGCCATTCTGGTAGTTATCTGTTACATAAGCCAATTGGAAGTAAAATAAGTGTAACAATTTGAGGACACTTGATGAGGTGTCTCAGGGACAGAAGAGAGCCACGCTTATTTGAGATCTGAGGTGTCACTTGGAAAATCATTACGGAGATATATGAACATCTTTAAGAATCTTCATCTGATTTTTCTGTCTCTTGAGACCAACTCTCTCTCAATAAGAAATGATGAGCAGGAGACAGCATTATGCAGAGTGTACACCTCCACTGTGCGTCGATCAGCCTCTGCACATGGACCAGCTGCCTTCCAGTCCCAAATAAACATCCTTACAGAGAGGACAGCACAGGATAAATCCTGATCCATTCAGCTCTGACCTCTAAGTGTGCCGGGACAGGATTCAGCAGCAGAAATTAGGAATCTAGGAAGATTTTAATGTATTCTTACACACATTTGTTTATGTTGACAGTCTGTTCTGGAAACTATTCAGAACTTGCTTCTTTACCCCTGACTTCATTGAGTTTAGTTTGCAGGTTTACCACAGAGTTTTCACAAAGCAAGCACATTTGAAAGAAGGCATTTATTTACAGAACTACCACATGGATGTCATTTTGTTTTCACCTTCCATCATAGCTGCTGTGTTTACAGACAGGGCAAGTAAGAAATCTCTGCAAAATTGCACCATTAGAAGAGCTTAGACTTTTCCCTCTCCTTTCCCTTTTTTCTCCCCCTCCCCCCCCCCCTCCCCCTTTCTCTCTTTGTCTCTCTCTCTCTGTTTGTCTCCCTTTCTCTCTTTGTCTCTCTCTCCCTCCCTCTCTCGATCCTTCCCTCACTATCCCTCTCCTTCTTTCCCCCTCTCCCCTTCCCTCTCTCATACAGAATCATCTTGTTTGCTTTTGATTGATTTTAATTTCTAAAAGGCATTCTCAGATAATTCAGATGCTGGTTCTATCAAAGCCCTTCCTTCAGAACCTGATTGGAAGATTTCTATTGTGAAACACCCTGTAGGAAGTTGAGGGCTTTATGGATGCAACATTTTCCTTTTCTCTCAGCTAGCTGAAAAGTAAACTGTAGCTGGTGAATAGTCGGTAACATTTGTGTGGCACCTGTCATCCTCTGTTGACAGAGTATATAAAGAATTGTGTTGCTAACCCAAAGTCAGCACTTTTCTAGTGATTCCCATCCACCAGTAGTTCCACGGGAGAAATATAAGCTGTCTCCCCTCCTAAACCCACTGGAGGGTCTGCTATCAATCAGTTCTGAAGAGATGCCAAAGAGTTCGAGTCTAGGTGCTGCTCTGCCTTTTTAAACTGCAGCACTCTACACCTGAAGAGAAGGGCCAGGAAGGGAGAGTGAAATTGCCTTCAGCTATACAGTTTTGTGAAGAAGGCAAAACAAAAGCTCAACTGTTTCATGCTTCTTCCCCTGAGGGAAAAACCCAGAAAATGTCTTTTTATGTCATCTCAGGCATTCTAGCAGTCTCTATCAAACCAGTAAGCCTAACTATTTTTATGCTTTTGAGTTTTGTTCCAAATTTTAGCCCACTTTTCCAAGGACCTTCTGTTATGATGCCTTTCAGAGCAGTCAGCAATGGTAACTCAGACACCATCAGGTTCTGGTCTCAGCATCATGGAAGTTGATGTGTACCTGGTCTATTCTTCCTTTGGACCATTTGTTCTTCCTTCCTTTTTGTTCTAGACAGAAAGAGCCTGATAGTTGCACTCTAGATTGCTGCTTGCAAGCTTAAAAAATTATACTGATTTACTTACAAAGTTCATAAACTTACACGATCTCAGTCACTACGGACCAAAGTGAAATGGAGACTTGGGCACTATGTTATACCAATTCACTGTGATGTTTCCCCATCTATGGCTCCATGGCTCCATGGCTCTGGGAACAGAGTGTATTCCCTCTAAGTTTTTGGTTCTGATTGGGAAGTTTATATAATGTTGATCCAGTTAGCTCTGCAATATACATGAGTATATCTGCAGCATGTTCTTGCTTTGGATGTAGACATAATATCTACCAGAACTGTTAGGCTCCTGCTCTTTTGTTTGGTCAATGCGTGGTCCATTTTTGCAGTTTTAATCTTGATATTTTGAATTTCACTTGGCTGGTTTTTTAGTGCTTCTAACTTTCTATTTATCTTTTTGATCTTGCATGGTTGGATAGTTTTGTTTTTCCTTTCAATTCTGCATTTCTCTTGATCTGTACAATAGTTTTTAGTACCATTTAAATTCCTTGTATGAATTACAGTAAACTTTTTTCCTTGGAAAGGTTTTCCTGATCTGTGTTTTGGCCACTGTTTTGTTTTGCTCTTTTTATTTGTTTGTTTTTTGTTTTTTTTAATTTAACCTGATTTTTAAGATGACTTTGTGATTCTCTGTTACCACCTAGATATTGTAGTTTTGTTGTCTGTGGGTGGAAACAAGATGTTTGACTGGAAGTATCTGTTGAAGAGTGGGACATCCAGCCTGTGACGGAGTTTGTCCTGGCCTCAGAGGAGCTTCAAGTACTCTGCCTGGCTGAGGATCATGCCTTTGTGAGATGAGGGAGTGGATGTCGTTGGATGCCCAGTTAGATATGGCTAGTGTAACATGATAGTCACTGCCAGCCTGAAATCTTCAAGGATGATGTCCGCAGTAAAGGGTGCACCACTCCCAAGGTGGTACCCCGGTAATCTAGGGAATGATAAAATCCACTGGCTCCTGGACTGAGACTGTGACTTTAGAGCCATATAAGTTCCTGATGCCAAGTACTAAATAATCTGGCATCAGTTGTAACCAAGAAAAACCACCAGCTACCTTGTGACATGTTGTTCGAATCCATCAGCTGCTCCACGGGAGAAGGATAGGCAGTCTCCTCCCATGCAGTTAACTGCCTCTGAAAACCCACCAGAGGGTCAGCTATGAGTTGGTTACAACTCTATGATACACTGCAACAACACCACCAGTGGTTGGTAGTGAGACAGTTGTCTCTATAAGAGAATGAGGGACAAAAAGGACAGTCACACTTTCCTCATCAGCTAGAAGCTGGTGTTGACACCACCATCAGCCCAGGTACCCACAGAAAATAAACACTGCAGTGTTCAGAGGGCCACACTATACTGTGTACTGTTCTGTGCTTCAACTGTCTTCTCACTGTATACTTTGAGTTATTCATTTATGGTATGGCTTTTGGAGTTTTTGTTTGTTGATATTTTGTTTCGGAAGGGCTGAACTGGCATCTGTTTGCACTGCCATCTTGCCTGGAACTTAGAATACTCTGAGTCTCTTTGATAATGTCTACTGTTTAGGGATTTTACACTTATGTCTTGATTCATCTTGAGTTGGTTCTGTATATTGTTTGAGGTATGAATTTCGTTTCATTTTTCTGCAAATGGATATCCAGTTTTCTCAACACAATTTGTAAAAAAGGCTGCCTTTTCCTGATTTATGGGGAGCTCTGGTATAACTCATAAGAAGTTGAGTTGCTTACCTAAAGTTGGTCTCTCTCTGCTATTCCAAAGCACCTGTGTTTTCATAGGATAAAGTTGGCCATTCTCTTCTCTTGTGATTAACAGTCTCCATAATTTACATGTGATTGTAAATCATGTGATTTACAAACCCATCAGAGAGCAAGCTGTAAGTTGATTCTGACTTGACGGCAATGAGTTTTGAGTTGAGTTTCTCAGTTTAATGGATCTCAGCTCTTTGTCACAGATCAGATGTCCACAGTAGATAGATTTACTTATAGGTTCTCAGTGTGCTGTGTTTGTCTGCACGTCTGTTTTTTTACCAGTCTAGGATTGCTTTGATGACCATGACGATGTAGTGTATTTTAAGATCAGGAAGATTAAGACCTCTTACACTGTTTTTCTTCCTCAGCTGCTGTTAGATTCCATCGAGTTGAGTACAACCAAAAGTGACTCTAAAAACAATAGATCTGAACTCTGTGTAGTCTGTCTCTGACACACTCAAGTCTGTTGCTGCCATCACTGTGTCAGTCCATTTCATTGAGGGTCTTCCTCTCTTTCTTTGACCGTCTAGCTATCCAAGCATGAGATCCTTCTCCAAGGAGTAGCCTTTCCTAGAAACATGCTTAAAGTATATGAGACAAAGCTTTATCATCCCTGCCTCCAACGAGCATTCTGGGTACACCTTCTCCAAGACATATTTGTTTGTTCTTTTGGCAGTTCACTGGATGTTCAGTACTGTTCTCCAACACCACAGTGCCAAGGCATTAATTCTTCTTCTGTCATCCATCTTGATTATCTAGCTTTCAGATGTGGAGCAAGTGATTGAAAAGAGCATGGCAAACAACAAATGATAGCAAGTTTATGGAAAGTTTGGAACCCTTACTCACTGCTGGTAGGAGTGTAAAATGGTGCAACCATTACAGAAGGCAGTTGTATGGCGCTTTCTCAAAAAGTTGGAAGTAGAAATACCATCTGACCTAGCAATTGCACTGCTGGTAATACACCCTAAAGAAATCAGAACTGCTACCCAAATAGATATATGCACACCCATGTTTATTGTTGTGTTATTCACAATAGATGGAAGCAACCCAAGTGCCCATTAACAAATGAATAGGTAGAAAAACTATGATGTATTCACACAATGGAATACTGCACATCATTGAAAAACAGGAAACTCATAAAATATTAATACAACATAGGTGACCCTCGAAGACATTATGCTAAGTAAACTATCTCTGTCACAAAAGAATAAATACTGTATAGCACCACTGTTATGAAACAAGACTGACATGGGAGTTGAAGGGAAACTGAGAAAAGAAGGTCTAAATAATGAATACTGCTTTGGAACAGATTAAGGAAAGAACTGTTTAAAAGGGATAAATGATTAAACATTATATGTACAAAAACAACCTAAAATTAGAGGTCCATTTCATTAAGGACTGTAGGGAGGGAGGTAATAGTGCAACAACCCAAAAATGTGAACTGGGGGAGGGAGAGGGGATAAAAGGTGTCAACACTGAGTGAATGAAAATCTTAACTTATCTGTAAACTTTCATTAAAATCATAATTAAAATGAAAATTTTATTTTAAAAGAAAAAAGCATGGCCTGAATCCAGCATATCTTAGTCCTCAGGCTGACTTCATTGCTTCTCAATAATTTAGAGAGGTCCCTGACTACAGATTTACTTTCCCAGTGTAATAGGTTTCCTGATTGCCTGACAACTAGTACCAAGTGTATTGACTTTGGATTCAAGTAAGATGAAGTCATTGACAGTTTCCATCTTTTCTCCTTATATCATGATGTTATCTATCCTCAGTAGTGCTTTGTTTCTTTCTTTAATATACTAAGTTCGTTATTCTTTTTCATTGCTTTGAAATATGTTAATGAGATCTGGATTGAGATTGCATTATATCTGTAGATCACTTCTGGCAGCACTGACATTTTCACAAAGTTAAATGTTCCTATCCATGAACATGGTATACTTTTCCATCTATAAATCTTTCTCTTTGTTTGTTTTACTAGTATTTAGTATTTTCCTTATGTACGTCTGTTGTATCTCTTGTCAGATTTATTCCTACATATTTACTCTTCCAGGAAGCTATTTGAAATAGAATGGTTTTCCTTATCAGAGTTCTCACTGTTTCTGTACAAATATCAGACTGATTTTTTTTTCTCTGTGTTTTTTTGGTTTTTTATGCCATACCATTTTGCTGAACATCTTTGGGACTTTTTTCAGCTATTAAATCTGATTAATAAAGACAATTTCAATCATACAAAACAGCAACAATTTATCACAATCTGAGTGTTGGACACACCATTAGAGGAGCGGGAGGCCTTGCGCAGAGGGGGACTGGGTGTCTTCAGGTAGAAAACAGTTTGGGGAAAAAAACAAAAACAAAAAAAGAAAGAAAACAGTTTTGACTGCTTCTTTGCCAAGAATCCTACTGAATAGGATTACTGATAAAAAAACATTCTTGACCACTTTCTACTCAAAGGGGGAATTCTTTTCATTTCTCTCCACTGAGAGTCATATTGCTGGCATAGTTGTGTGTCACAGTTATCACTCATAGTGACCCTGGGGAGAACAAATCTAAGCCATAACCTGTTCGGCACCATCATCACAACCTCTGACATGCTCAACCCATTGTTAAAGTCACTGTGTCAGTCTCTCTCTTGCTGAGGGTCTTTTACTAACACCCCACCTTTCCCAATGTGATAACTTTTCCCAAGGACTGTCCTCTCCTGACAAGATGCCAACAGTATACAAGAAGTTTCAACCTCCTTACCTCAAGGAGCATCCGATTTGCACACCATTTAAGACATACTTCTTTAGGCAGTCAATACTCTTCTTCAGTACTGCATTTCAAAGGCACCAATTTTTCTTCTGTCATTCTTACTCATTGTCCATCTTTCACTTGCATAGGAAACAATTGAAAATACAATGAATTGGGTCAGGTGCATCCTGCCCTATAAACTGACATCTTTGCTCTTTAGTATTTTGAAGAGATTCTTGACAGCATGCTTTCCCAATGCAGCATGTCTTTTGATTTTTTTGTTTTGTTTTGTTTTGTTTTTTATTTTTACTGCCACTAAAATGGTTGGTGATTGTGGACCCAATTAAAATTAAATAATTGACAGCTTCAATCTTTTCTCCATCATACTATTGGCTATTGGTCTAGGGATAAGGATTTTGGGGGTTTTTTAATGTTGAAATGTCATCTATATTGAAACCTGTAGTGATTTATCTTCATTAGTACATACTTCTGGTCTTCTTCACTTTCAGCAAGGAGGTTGTATCATCTACGTGACCACAGGTTGTTGATGAGTCTTCCTCCAATCCTAATACCATATTTTTCTCCAAAAGCTCAGTTTCTGGAATGAGTTGCTCTGCATGTAGACTGAATAGTATGGAGAAAGGCTATAACACTGATCCACACCTTTTCTGATTTTAAACCATGTTCCCTTGTTCTGTTCAGACAATAGCTTCTTGGTCTATGTGGATTTTTCATATGAGCACAATTAAATGTTCTGGGATTCCTGTTCTTTTCAGTGTTATCTATCATTTATTATGATCTGCACAGTCAAATACCTTTGCACCGTCGAAAGCACAACCAATCATCTTCCTGTTATTCTTTGCTTTCAGCCTAGATCTGACACCAGTAATGATATTTCTCACACTATGGCATCTTCTAAATCCAGAATAATCATTCAGAAAAAATAATATTAGCCACAGATAGTGTACATATACTCCTAAGTCTATTAAATAATTTCCTTTTTACCCTATTATGTTGACCATTTTTGTCAGTAATGGGTGTTGAATTTTGTCAAATGCATTTTCTGCATCAATTAATATGATCATAAGACTCTTGTCCATTTTTTTAATAATGTGGTACACTGACTGTTTTTCTCATATTTAATCATCCTTGCATCCCTAGTGTAAATCCCATTTGATCATGATGAGTGCTTTTTTTAAATATAATGTTGGATTCTATTAGCCAGGACTTCCTTGAATACTTTTGTGTTTATATTCATGAGTGATATCAGTCTATAATATACTTTACTGGTATTTTTGGCTAGAATAGTTTAGGTAAAATTAAACTTTAATTCAATTTTATACTAAAATACTAAGTAAAAATTAAATGTTGGCTACTATCAGAAAGCTTCTTAAATTTGACCAGTGAAATCATCTCAACCAAAACCTTTCTTGGTTGGGAATTTCTGTGACCTGTTCAGTTTTTTTCTTTTATGGTAAGTCTGTTAAAACTTTCTACCTCGGTCTATGCTGGCTTATGTATGTAGTGTGTTTTAAACATCTGTCTGTTTTGTCTAGTTTTCCGTTGCTGTTATAGTTCTTTGTGTTGTGGCTGTTTGATGTCATCAAGAGGATCCTGAGTCATAGCAACCTTATTCACGACAACTGGAAACTGTCCTGTCCTCTGCCATCCTCACGTCCCAGCTGTGTCCACACCCGTCATTGCAGTCGTTGTGTCAGGTCAGTTAGTTGAAGGATTTCCTCTAAATTTCTGTCATTCCAAGTCCTTTATCAAGAACTGGCCCCTCCTGATAACATGTCCAAAGTATGTGAGAAGAAGTCTCACCATCCCTGCCTCTAAGGAGTATCTGACTATAATTCTTCCAAGGCAGATTTGTTTGTTCTTTTGGATATCTGTGATATATATATTCAGTATTCTTTGCCATAACACAATTCAAAGACATCAATGACTTCTTCATTAGTTGGTTTTATTGTGACATTCCCACTTCACCACTTCATTTCTTATTCATATTATTTGCATCATCAATCCCCAACACTTTGTAAATCTTGTTGACTCTGGGTTGTTTTACGGGTTTCTTTTTCTGTTTTATATTGTTTTTTTATTTCTTTATATCGACTATGATTTCATTGTTTCTTTTTACTGGTGATTCTTATTTTTGTTTGCCCTTCTCCTAACAAATGTTGAAGCTACTGTGTTAGGATCTGACTCAAGGTCCTCTTTTTTGATGTATTCATTTATTCCTGCCAATTACCTTCTCAACACTGCATTTACAATGTCACAAATGTGTATAATGTTTTCATTCTCAATTGATTCAAGAAACTTTTAATTTTTAAATTTCTTCTATTACTAGTAGTCTTTAAGCATCGTGCTATTTAGTTCCCTTGTATTTAATTTTTTTCTGTATTCTTGGTTTCTAATTTCATAACAGTGTGAACTGAGAAGATGCTTTGTAGTGATGAGTGAGTAGAATCTTCATTGATGCCTCTAAGAATCACTTGGCAGTGTTACTCAGTCTCATTCTCTCATTCATTACTTACTGCAGTTGAATTGGTTCTGATTCTCAGTGACCATCCTTTAGATTTCCAAGGTTGTAAAGAATAACAGGAGGAGATCACCCACCTTTATCAAGAAACTGCTGGTGGATTTGAGCTGCTTGGAGAAACTTGGCATTAAGGAGAGCACCAGCAGAGCACCCGGATACTCATATGTCTGGATGCAATTCAAATTCTCAGCAAGGTGTCACACTGGAACAGACTTATTAGGAACTCATATTCTGAAGCACAGCACTCTATAAGAGTATGAGTGCCCTATAGGCTTTCCAAGGCCCTGCTCTTTATGAAGCAGGCTGCCACATACCTCTGCAAAGCAGTTAGTAGGTGTTGGGACATGTACCCCAGAGAGCAAGTCCCTCAGAGTTTATGTACATATACCAAAAACCTTACCCAGAGACAAAAAAAAAAAGAAAATTAGTTTATTGGGACAGGGAACTTGACTATGGGGGAGGATGGAGGTACAGCACTGCACTGCTCCAGTGGCCGTGAGCCATGAAATTACTACTTTAGATGGGAAGAAGCAGCTATTTTATACTCCTACATGAACAACACCCAATACATAGCAAAATCAGGAATTACACATGATGGGGAAATTTTAGCAATGCATAAGGGGAAAACAACACCGCCTGCTTGATAAAGGGCAACAGTCAGTTTGCCCTAGTTCTGGGAAGAAATCAGAAAAACAAGTATAATAAGAGACACAAGGCTAAAAAGTCTCATCCAGCTTAGCATAAGTACAGCTATTTTGACAGGATATACCGTACAGTGGGTTTGAACCAATGACATTTTTACTAACAGTCCAGCACTTAACTACTGCACTACCAAAGCTTCTACTTTGTAGACTCCCAAACTCAAACAGATTTGACCCACTGAACTTTTGGTTATAAATTATGGCACTTTTCTTTGTTCCTTCATTTTTTTTTACTGGTTCGCATACAGTAATTCATACACATTGTGTCTCATTCGTGTACATTGCATACATCGTGTTTTATACAGTTATTCATATACATTGCATTTTATGAAATTAATTAGTACCTATTGAAATTAATCAATACCTATTATTACCCCATCTTTTTTTATATTTTAAAATTGTATTTTATAACTAAACTTGATATTATGTTATATATAAAATATGTACAATTTTTCAATTATAACATTTCAAAATGAGTGTAAATCTCATAAACCTAGTTTTCAGCCTGCTTCCCTAGTGTCCCAGTGTAAGAGTTTTTGAAAAATCTCTTGCACTGGGGAGGTTTAAATTTTATTGTTGTGGAAGATACAAACTCTAGTCCAAATATAGTCCTAAATTACTACTATTTGTACATTATCCTGTAATGTTAAATTTGGAAAAACATCATTGTTTGTTCACTAGCCACACTTCTATTAAAAGGATAGCTATTTGGTCTAAGTTAAAATTTAATCTCAGATGATAAGATGAAACATCCAACTTGTTTATTGAGGTATGACTAGTAATTCCAGGAACAATCTAGAAGGAATGAAAATGTAAAGGAAAATGTACTTTGTAGCATCCATATTATTAATGATTATATTTTTATATACTAATGAGGGAGCTTGAAGAAACTCTACAGTGTTTTAGCTAGCTACTTTTAGATAAATTTAACTTTTATTGCCTTTCTTCCAATAGAGGGCACTCTGATTCAGTAATTTAAAATACAAAACCAGCCATCTTATGTAAAGGCTTATTTTTAAATCAGAGATTTTTTGTTTTACTAAAATTTTAGCCTTGAGGTAGTAGCTTAACAATTTTGCTAATATAAGAGAATTAAAAATTGAATTCTTAATATGATTAAATACAATAAATTGGAGGTTTTACATATGTGATGACCAGCCTAAGTTAAAATGACACTCTGTATAAGTTTTAATTTAAAAGTCAGTCTGTCTTAAATGATTTGCAGTATTCAAATGGAACCATTTTTTTTCAATAGTGAAATGTATTTATTAAATTTTTTTCAATAGCGTAATTTTACCACCATCAGTAGCGTATGGTAGTTTGTTTTTTTTTTAATGTAGGTTGTTTCTTTTTCATTTCAATGAACATCTACAGAGATTTTGGAATTCCATTCATTCATTGTTGCACTGTTTTTTCTATCCTCCCCCCACCAGTTCGTTGCTCCTCTCCTTGAAAAGCAAAAGAAAAACTCCCTCATTGGTACACAATACCCCATCTTTTTAAATCCCCACTGAGAATTTCCTGTTCCTTCACACCTCTCTTGGCTTCTTACATTTCACTGTTTAAGACTTGATTGGTAAGAATTGGGATTACGAAGAAAACTAGGAGAAATGCCTACCGGTGATGTTTAGAGATCATTTGGAAAATGATAACTGGCCAAGTATCTTAGGAGAAATTGAAAATAATGAGATGTCTAATGGTGGGTTGTGTTGATTTTCAAAACAGGTATGATAAGTAGTGCTTGACAGTCAGCTAGGACTGTTGTTCTTGGGCATTAGTGTATGTTATCTGCCTGAAAGGCCTGAAAGAGCCCAGAGCTCTCACACAGCAGGCCAGGTGGAGCCTGAGAGTTTGCTTCTCTAACCAATTGTCAGGAAATGCTAATAGATTGGCCCGCGGACCACAGTTGGAAACATACTGGTCTAGAAGACTCATGTACATCAGTCTATAAAAACTCTCAAACCTATTACAGTTGAGTCAGAACTGACTCATGGCTGAGCCTCCAGTGGGCTGTCAGAGGCTGTAAATCACGTGGAAGGAGAATGCCCATCTTTCCCCCTCAGAGCTCCTGTTGGACTCGAACTGCCAGAGAGGCACTGCCTTGAGTTAGCAGCACAGCCATAAGGACTACACCACCAATGTGGGGGGCCTTGGGAGAAAAGTAGGAAACATGTCTGTGGATGATGTTTAGAAAAGTATGTGGGAAATGATAGCAGGAAGTGTCCTAGAAGTTTAGAATAATGAGATATTCCTGACAGGTTGTGCTCCATTTTTTTGTGTGTTTCATTGGGT
This sequence comes from Elephantulus edwardii, assembly GCF_000299155.1. Lineage (NCBI taxonomy): Eukaryota > Metazoa > Chordata > Mammalia > Macroscelidea > Macroscelididae > Elephantulus > Elephantulus edwardii. The sequence continues at coordinate 827,364 of NW_006400081.1, read as the reverse complement.
TGGATGGGGGTCTCCTGACTAAAGGCTTCAGTATATTTTTTGAAGCAGATGAATGTATTTAGTGAGTACGTTGGTGTCACATAATTTCCTCTGGGGCCAGGCACTCCATGCATTGTACCTTAATCAAGCAGAGGGCACACCTGCTGTGCGCTTCCAGTGACAAAAGCAGTTAATTCTCCACACTGGACACTTGTGGGTATTTTCCCATAAATATCCTACAGGGAATCTTTAGTTCCCTAATAAGTGTCTTCTAATCAGGACTCTAAACAGAATCATTCTGGTTTGACCCTCGGCTGAAAATGTGCATTTTCCCTGCTCATGTACTGAGGGTTCAACTTTCATCCACACGGTAGGTCTGTAAAGTAAACAATAAAACCAAGAGGCATTCCACTCCTTAAAACAGTCACATCAGCTCAAAATAGCAACCTTTACACAGACAGAAAGCTGAAAAGGCAGGAAGGAAGAGGATAGAAGAATGAATGGAAATAGGAATCACAGGTAAGTAGGAAGAGGTGCTGTTACAAAATAGGGATTATAATCTGTCCGAAAACAAAATAGGAATGGTCAAATTGCAATGTAAACCTGCACTTAAGTGACATCAGAAACGTGTAAGAACAAGAAAAATAAATGACATTACTGTGAGTACAGTTCTCCACTTAAAAATATATCTGTAGGAAACTTCAAGGTCAACAACTACTTTAAAGTAAAGAGAAGTTAAAGGTGCAGGGAGACTAGCATACAATTAAAGAGAATGCTGACACCTTGTGGGTGTGGAAGTGTCACTCCTATCACTGAACAATTTGTAAAGAAGTTCTTAAATGGAAGCCTGATTTGCTATGCACACTCTGAAGATACAGTAAAATATTTTAATCAGAGGAAGAATCATCTAGAATCTTTTTTTTTCTATAATTATATTTTATTAATTTTCATAAACATTTACAGAGATTTTGGG
>NW_006400081.1:824879-826044 GCF_000299155.1 Elephantulus edwardii | reverse complement strand
ATGGAGATTGATTTTGGAATTTAGATGCACTCTTATTGATTGTGCTTGGCCGTACATGTTCATATCCTTGAAGATGTATCATGGGGGTGTTGCAAAAAATAATCTAGAATCTAAGATTCACTTGGAGATTTTGTTGAAATATAGGTTCTGATCCCAGTGTATCTGGATTGGCTGATCAAGCTAAAACTTAGAGGGTCCTCATTTGCATGGCTCTCAGAGGCAAGAGAAAGAGGAACTCTTTTTATTCATGACTTCATATCTGCCAAATGAGGGCACAAAATTTTATAAGCCACAGTTCCTCACAAAATCTGCATTTGTCCCTGTTTGGAATGTATTTAAATATTAATTTTCTAAAAAGCCTTTTCCTTCATAGCCTGTTTTCATACTTGAAAGGCTTTGTTGATGCTGTTGTGGTGGTCTGATTGTCATTGTTTCTCTGGATATATTTATGCTCCGACACCAACAATCATGGGACAATAAAAGTGGCAACAAGAAATGGACTAGATAACAACAACCAGAGTGGACTCCAGAAGCTGACAGGAAAAGAGTTCCTTCAGAGAAGCCTGGCCACACCATTGTGGCAGATTCATGGCTAGAAAGTGTTTGCTACTTTATTAACAGCAAGAATTATAATAATATTTATAATCATAGCTGCTGAATTATGTGTTTTATATCTATTTTCCAAAAGCCCATTTGATGTCAAGCTCTGTTTGACCTATGGTGACTACATTTATGTCAGACAACAAAAAATTTATGAGAACACAAAATGTATGTGTTCCATAGATTTTTCAATGACGGGCTTTTTGCTTTGTTTTTAATTATTAGATTGCATACAGTTTTGTATACTTGGTGTTTCTTTCCTATCCATTTTTTTATATAATCATTCACATTTATACAATTGTTTGTATACATTGTTCTGTTCATGCATATTTTGTTTTTACACTCATTTTGTTCATTTTGTTTTAGATCATTAATTACTACTGACCTATGACTTTGCCAGCTAACCCATCTCTTCTCAATAATCTGCTCTTCTAATGTTTTCCTCTCCCTTCTTTCCCACCTGTTCTCCCTTCCACCTTTCACATATCTCCTTTTTTTATTATTAAATTTTATTAGTTTTAATGAACATTTACAGAGATTTTGGGTTTTCATTCATTCATTGTTG
>NW_006400081.1:821487-822619 GCF_000299155.1 Elephantulus edwardii | reverse complement strand
CATTTTCACAACATTGAGTCTTCCTATCCCTTCTTAATTGCTACAGCAGTATAGTTCAGGCCTCTGAGGGATAAATGAATCTTCCCAGCTAACTCAGCCTACACAGAGTTTGCAGCCAAATGAATCTGACTTCAGACGTCCCTTTGCCCATAAACAAGTGAGCCTCATTCCTGAGCTTAGACGCAGGTGAGAAGGTATCTTTCATACCAGGGTCTTCATTGCCGAAATATGTTCCAGGGCAGGTATCTTTGCTGCCTAGAACCCTTGGTATGTCCCAGGCAGCGAGTACTATACAGCCCAGAAGAGATGCCACATAATGGGAACTTGGGGAGATAACCTCCAGCCCCAAACCTTCGACCTGCAGTCATTTTTTCATTTGTTTTTGTTTTTAAGTCTCAACATTTAACCCGTTGTTACTTTTCATCTGCTTTTTATGTATAAGCCTCAATATAATTTGTCTTTTTTGTGCCTGAATAATTCTATTCATTTCTGTTTATTTCATATTTGCAGTGTTACCTTTTCATTCCTAATCCCCTCATGCTTTTGAATAAGATTTACCGTTCAGAGTTTAACTGGGTCGACTTTATTTCTTAGCCCCTTTGTTTACAATTTCATAAAGCCAGAGGTGATAGTGATATAAGCTTTCATTTCTGTTTGGTTCCAGGAAACTCAAAACAAGAAATTGTGCTTTTCTAGTATTTAGTTATACAATTGTGACAAAATACACATTTTTATTATTATTTTATTCTAAACTCATTGTTACATTAAACATGGATAGGTTGTACTTTAAGTAATAATGATTTATACTCGAGTGTCAAGCTTTTAAAATATAATTTTCTTTTTCATTTAATATGCATATTCCCTTGAAGTGTTTTCCTTTATGTATTGATTTCCATACAATAATTCCATTACATAGTGTTCATATATATTATACTCCGTACATTCCCTCATTTATATTGCATTTCAGTCTTTCATATACACATATATCCCATGTATTCAATTACCATTGAACCACACCCATTATCACACCATTGTTTCAAGTCCTCATTATCTTTTCCATATTTTCTCCTTTCCCCAAGTCTGCCCACTAAATTTTGTTATTCCAAAGATTTCTCTCCCTTCCTCTCTTTCC
>NW_006400081.1:819834-820922 GCF_000299155.1 Elephantulus edwardii | reverse complement strand
TCCCTGGAGTCAAGGATTCTGAAGCTTCGTCTGACATACTTTGGGCATGTTGCAAGGAGGGACTGGTCCTTGGAGAGGGACATCATGTTTGGTAGTGGAGGGAGGAGCAGGAGAGAAAGATGCTCGATGAGATGGATCGATTGGACTGGTGAGAATGAGTGTGTTTGAGACGGCGAGATTGGCACAGGCTAGAACAGCATTTAGGGCTCTTGTACGTGGGGTCGCTATTAATCGCAAGCGACTCAATGGCACATAACAACAACAATCTTACGCAGCATTTGTCCTTATGAGACTGATGTAGTTAATTCAGCATAATACTCTCTTGTGTCATATAGTATTTTATTAAATCATTGCTCTTTAGTGCTGCATAGTGTTCCATCATGAGAATGTACCACAATTTCTCAATCCATTCATTTGTGCTTGGGTAGTTTAGCTGTTTCAATATTCTTGCTATTGGGAATAACACTGCTGTGAACATTGGTGTACAGATCTCCATTAGTGTCTCAGTTTTATTCCCTTAGAGTATATTCCTACCTGTGCAATAGCTGGGTCAAATACGATTTTTGTTGTCAGCTCTTTGAGGAACCACCAAACTGTGTTCTAAAGTGATTGTACCATTTTACAATCCCATCTGCAGTGCATGAGAATTCTAATCTCTCCACATCCTCTCAAACTTTTATTGTATGCTCTCCTGTTAAACTTTGCCACTGCTATTGGAGTGAGATGGTATCTCTTTGTTGTTTTGATTTGCATCTCTCTGATTGCTAGTAATTTTGAACATTTAAGTGTCTGTTGGTCATTCAGAGCTCCTCCTTTGTGAAAAATTTTTCCACATCTTTTGCCCATTTAGTTATTGGGTTTTCTTTTTCTTGTGGAGGCGCTGTAGCAGTCTATAAAATTTTGTTAGAGGACACTTGTCTGAGATGTCATTCCATTTTTTCCCCAGTCAGTAGGTTTCTTTTCACTTTATTGGGAAAGTTGAGAACAAGAAAAAAGGATTGATTTTAGGGAAACATGGACTTGGTGGCAGAGATGAGGCTGGACACAGAATGATAGAATTCTGTACAATCGGTAATTTATTCATTGCA
>NW_006400081.1:811155-819649 GCF_000299155.1 Elephantulus edwardii | reverse complement strand
ATATATAATATAAATATTTTATATATAATCAATCTGGGAGGCTGGGCTCTATGAGGAGAAATGTGACATCAAGATTGGTGGAAGATTCATCAGCAACCTACATTATGCAGATGACACAACCCTGCTTGCTGAAACTGAGGAGGACATGAAGTGCTTGCTGAAGAAGGTCAGTACTGCAGCCTTCAATATGGGGTGAAGCTCCACATCAAGAAAACAAAGATTCTCACCACTGGGGTGATTGGCAGCATCGTGATGGATAGTGAAGAGATTTAGATTATCAACAGCTTCAGTTTGCTTGGCTCTACAATCAACACTCTTGGTACCAGCAGCCAGGAAATTAGAAGACAAATCACATGAGGAAAGTCTGCTTTCAGAGACATTCAAAGTATTGAAGAGCAACTATGTCAGTCTGAAGACTAAGATGCACTTGATCCAAGCCATGATCCTTGCAATTACTTGCTATGCTTTGGAAAACTGCACAATAACTAGGGATGATAGAGATTAATTGATGCCTTTGAGCTGTGGTGCTGGAGAAGAGTATTGAATATACTATGGACTGCAAGGAAAACAAACAAGTTCATCCTAGAGAGGGTGAATTCAGGATGCTCCTTGGAGGCAAGGATTGAAGCTTCATCTGACATACTTTGGACATGTTACAAGGAAGGATCAGTCCTTGGAGAGGGACATCATGCTTGGGAGGGTAGAAGGACAGCGTAGGAGAGGAAGTGGCTTGACGGCATGTGATAACAACATTGGGAAAGTTTTTTATGCACTCAGGGACTTAATTTTTAGACGGTCCTGTTTATTGATTTTGCCCTCTCTTGACTGTGTATGCATGTCTGGTTGTATTTGTCAGCCTCCTTATACCATCAGCTGGGGCTTTTAAATTTAATCCCATTTTGTCTCTTATGATCCTTATTGTTTTGGGCTTTACATCTAGGTCTTTGCTACACTTTGCGTTCATTTTTTTGTATGGTATGAGATGTGGGTCTTGTTTCAGTTTTTGCAGGCCAGTGTCCACTCTTTTTTAAAAAAATATTTTATTGATATTTTAATGAAAATTTACAGAAAACTGGTATTTCTATTCATTCATTGCTGCACATTGCCATTTCACCATTTAATAGGTATTGATACCCTGTCAAATACCAATTAATTTTGGGTAGATGGGTTAATTTCTGGATTCTCTATTCTGTTCTGTTGGTCTTTGTGTCTGTCATTATACCAGTACCATCCTGTTTTGGTAACTACAGCTGTTCAGTAGTTTTTGAGATCAGGAAGTGCTATTCCCTCCCACTTCATATTTATTTTTCAGAAGAGTTTTGCTTATTAGGATTCTCTTTCCTTTCCAAATAAATTTTTCAATTGCCTTTTCTATCTCTGTGAAAAAATGAATTTCATATCTGTATTGGGATTGCATTGATTATGTAGACTACTTTTGATGGATTGTCTTTTCACTATGTTGAATCTTCCTATCCATGAACAGAATATTTTTCCATATAGTTAGGGCTCTTATCTTCTTATAATAGTGTTTTATTGTTTTATTTCTAAAGCTCTTTAATGTTTCTAGTTAGGTTTATTCCAAAGTATTTAATTTTATGATTTGTTATTGTAAATGGTATTGCTTTCTTACTTTCCTTTTCTGTGTTTGCTTTGTTGCTGTTGAGAAATTCCACTGGTTTGTTGGGTTTTTTTTTTTTGTTGTTGTTGTTAATATTGATATTGTATCCTGCTATTCTGATAAATTGATCTACTATTGGTGTTTTCTGTGTACACTATCATATCATCAGCATATCTATAGAGTTTTATCACCTCTTGGCCAATTTGGATGCTTCTTATTTCTTTGTCTTGTCGTATTGCCCTCCCAAGTACTTCCAATACAATATTGAAAAGAAGTGGTGAAAGTAGGCTTCCTTGTTTGGTCCCTATTTATAAGGAAAATGCCTTTAGTCTTTCTTCATTGAGAATTATACCAGCTTTTGGTTTTGCATACACATTTTTCCTACGTTGAGAAAATTCCTTCTATTCCTATTTTGCTGAGTGTTTTAATCAGGAAGGGCTGTTGGATTTTGCTAAAGGCCTTTTCAGCATCAATTAGTAGGATCAAGTAGCATTCGTTCTTTGCTTTGTTAAGGTGACGAATTGCATTGATATTGATTGTTTTACTTATCTTGAACTGCATGGTTCAAAATTGGGAAGGGCGTACGCCAGGGATCCTTTTCAACCTAAATGCAGAACAGATTATCCGAGAGGCTGGGCTCTATGAGGAGAAATGTGGGGTCAAGATTGGTAGAGGATTTATCAACAATCTGCGTTATGCGGATGACACAACCCTGCTTGCTGAAACTGAAGAGGACCTGAAGCACCTGCTGCAGAGGGTCAAGGACTGCAGCCTTCAATATGAATTGAGGCTCAATGTCAAGAAGACAAAGATTCTCACCACTGGACCAATTGACAGCATCAGGATGGATGGTGAAGAGATTGAGATTGTTCACAGCTTCAGTTTGCTCAGCTCCACGGTCAACACTCTTGGCACCAGCAGCCAGGAAATCAAAAAACTTATTGCGAAGGGAAAGTCTGTTGTTAGGGACCTCTCTAAAGTACTCAAGAGCAATGGTGTCTCTCTGGAGACTAAGGTGTGCCTGATACAGGCCATGGTCTTTGCAATCACTGGTTATGCATCAGAGAGTTGGACAATGAATAGGGAGGATAGAAGGAGAATTGATGTCTTTGAGCTGTGGTGCTGGAGAAGAGCATTGAATGTAACGTGGACTCCAAGAAAACAAACAGATTCATTCTGGAGAGGGTTCAACCAGGCTACTCCTTGGAGGCCAGGATTATGAGGCTTTGTCTGACATATTTTGGACATATTGTAAGGAGGGACAGGTCCTTGGAGAGGGACATCATGCTTGGGAGGGTGGAGGGACAGCACAGGAGGGGAAGACCCTCTATGAGGCAGATTGATTCAGTGACTGGGGTAATTGGGATGGGCGTGTCAGAGGCAGTGCAATTGGCACAGGACAGAGCAAGGTTTAGGGCTGTTGTAAATCAGTCTTGTCTGAATTTCTGGTAGAATTCAGCCATGAAACTATATGGACCAGGACTCTTTTGCGGGGCAGCACAGGGATTCTTTTTATGACCTGCTCAATTTCTTCTTTTGTGATGAATCTCTTTTTAATGTTTTAATAAAATAATAATTTTGACTCTTAAGGAATCTTACACTTATCAGACTCCTATCACAGTGATTCGTCTATTTTATTTTCTACTCAACTATACTTTTAAACAATGTCCAATTTTCCTACATTCATGCTTATTACATTCCAGGAATGTGGCATCAGGATTAGAGGAAGATTCATTAACAACCTGCATTATGCAGATGACACAACCCTGCTTGTTGAAACTGAAGAAGACCTGAAATGCTTGCTGCAGAGAGTAAAGGACTGCAACCTTCAATATGGATTGAAGCTCAACATCAACAAAACAAAAATTCTTACCATGGGGTCAATTGGCAGACCTCTCCAGAGTACTGAAAATCAGTGACGTCAAGCTGGAGACAGGTGTGCCTGATCCAGGCCATAGTCTTCATAATTGTATGCTGGACAGTGACGAGGGATGATGGAAAGAGAATTGATGCTTTTGAGCTGTGGTGCTGTAGAAGAGTGTTGAATATACCATGGACTGCTAGGAGAACAAACAGATTTGGAGAGGGTGAAGCCGGGTCAAGGATTCTGAAGCTTCGTCTGACATGCTTTGGGCACATAGCAAGGAGGGACTGGTCCTTGGAAAGGGACATCATGTTTGGAAGGGTAGAGCGACAGTGCCAGAGAGGAAGACCCGGGAGTAGGTGTGTCAGAGACAGTGAGGTTGACACAGGATAGAGCAAGGCTTGGGGCTCTTGTACATAGGGTCGCCGTGAGTCACAAGCGACTCTAGCAAGAACAACCACCCCCCAACTTTATGATGCTTAATAGATATTCAGTGACCAGTCTTTTAAACAGGGAAAACTGAGACATGGGGCTTTAACTCCGCACTAATTACGGTAGAGTTACTGGGGAAATGAGTCTGGAAGCTAGCTACCTTCATTTCTAAAAGTCTTGGAGATTTGCACTGACCTCTTTGAGACAAGCACAGAAGTATTTCACTAGAAGACTTTTCAGCACTTTCTTACCCTTAAAATGTTATTTGAGCCCTGGAAATAATGTGTCAATTATTGAATTCTGGTTCCTAAGCTTTTAGATTCCCTTTAAAGTATGTGTGACTTACTTATTTACACTAAATGAAACCTGTGTCTATGATGTATTGTTAATTTCAAAAAGCAAGGTTTATAAAAAGCATACATTGTTATTGTTGTTGTTATTAGATATCTTTGAATCATAACTGGCTCATAGCTGACCCTCCAGTGAGTTTTCAGAGGCAATAAATTGATTGAGAAGTTATTTCCCATCTTTCTCCCACAGCACAGCTTGTGAACTTAAACCACATGCCTCTGGGTTGCAGCACAACCCTTTACCACTAAGCCACCAAATTCTTGACTGACCATCTTGGTCAATCTTCCTTCACTACCTAGAAGTCATAGGACACTGGCCCTGTTACTTCACCTCTCTCCTTAGATTGCTTATCTGTGAATTAAATAATAGACCAGGTTCACATGATTGTGGTGGAGATTAACTGACTTAAATTGTGTAAACACAGACAATAGTGGTCAGCACTTAGAGCTTAAGAATCATACAATTTTGCAAAAGAACTAATTCTGGAAGAGCAAATCCAAATATTTACTTACTAAGTAAACTGTTAGTAATGGTTACCACTGGTGCAGGAGAGTGAGAAAGGAACAGACAAGAGAACAGAGCTTTTGCTCATACACATAACTACACTTTAGACCTGCTTACTAGAGCAGGGTCGCATAAACTACTCAGAGTGGTGTATCAGAAAAGGAGAGAAAGGCCCTCAGCAAGATGGGTCGACACTGTAACTGGAACAGTGGGCTTATACACAGTGGAAATTGGAAAGATGGAGGGGAATTGTACAAAGTTTATTACTATGCCTCACAGGTGACTCGGTGACACCTAGCAGTAACGTGTACATATGCATATATCTATATATTTCACTTCTCTAGAGACTCCAACATTAGGCACCTGTGTTTCTCTAACTCTACTGTAACCTTCTCAGGCCAGTTAATTTGTTGTTATGGACACTTCCATGACATTATAGGATGTTTGCTTAGCAGAATCCCTGACCTCTACCAACTAGACAAAAACATTACATTATCTAAAAATTGTGGAAACCCAGAATGTTTCACACACTAAAAGTGCTTCATTAAGGGGTCAAAGTTACCCAGAGAGTCACTGCTATATACTCAACAAATGTTAGCTCATGCCAACTATTAAAAAGGCCATTCTATAAAATTAATCATAGGAAATTATTACTCTGATCTTTTTGAGAAACTATTCTGTACTGGCAGATTATATTATTTGCTGCAGACTCTCTACTTCTCAAGTATTTTCATTTACATTTTATAGATGAGGAAGTAGGATGAGAATGGCTAGACTGTTAATGACTCCATTAAGTTTCCTGCCCTTCATGTACCAAGAGATAACCTGGTACTTGTCACAAGAACACTTACTACCCTGCGTGGTGTTAGCCTAAATGTTGGCTTTTTTTTTTAACCATTACAGTTAGCCCCCTCTTGTCTCCAACTCCCTTAACTGCATACACATGGTCTTGTAAATCAGCATACTCTTGCAAATCATCAATAGCTATAGGACTAGGGTAAGAGAAAGTGCTTCCCACACTAGGTGGCAAGAGTTGAGGTGAGCAAAACATGTGGAGGCAAGACTTGAGGGAGACTGGAGCAAGACCTGTTGAGAGTGAAACCCTGGTGGTGAGACCCTGATGGTGGTGATGAAGAGACAGTGGCATTGCTGTGGAGAAACTGGCAAAGTATAAACAGCAGAACCCAGAGATAAAAGCCACAGTTAAAGATGTTTGCTGTTCATGCCAGGTGCTTGAAGGAGAAGCTGACTTAACAACTACTCTGAGGCAAACCTTGGTGGGTGATTTGGATTTGACTGCTGAAACCAGAGCCTACACTAACTGAGGAATTATGTCTTAGAACTTGGGCTATTCTGTGGGTGATATTTTTTACTTCCCCCACCCTCTGACTTCTTTCTCCAATAAAACCCATTGTTGGTACCATAACTGTGAGTCAGCAGTGAATAATGAACCTCTTGCTGCTGCTGTGGTCTTAGAGCCAGCATGGGGTTGGGCCATGGGCTCTTTATCTGCTCTCTGCTCTAGGATGGTGAGGGGCTGTGTATTCTCACTCTCTCTAGCACTCTCTATAGTGCTCATGTGCCTACATGGCCCATTTTATCCTCTTTAGACATCTTATTTTCTGCATGCTTCTTGTATCACTTCTTTTTCAGTTGTGTGTTGAGAAGCGCAAATGGGCTGCATTTAAAAACAAGTGTGTAAATATGTCCAGTTATAAAAAATAAATACTATGATGAACATGTTTTCATTGTTGTTTGGAACCATAGAGTCAGAACTGACCTGTAGCTGATCCTCCAGTGTGTTTTCAGAGGCAGTAAATCACACAGGAGGAGACTGCCCATCTTTCTTTCCCCTGTGGAGCATCTGGTGGATTCAAACCATAAATCTTTGAGCTGACAGCACAGTTTTTTAACATTAAGCCACCTGAACCCTGCAAAAAATCACAATTTGTGTAACTTAACCAAAAATATATCTCTATCAACCCCAAATAATGGGATTTTTACCAGTTGTCCTTTCAGTTTATGAGCTGGCATATTAGAAATATTTCACTCATGTGGTTGTTTTCACTAGAATATTTTTTCATCAGATTTCTTTCTACAGCTCCCTTGGCCATCCAGAATAGAGCTCACTGTCATTGAATTCAGACTCATGGTGATCCTGTAGGACAAGGTGGGGGTTGTTGTTGTTATGTGCCTTTGAGTTGCTTTAGACTCATAGTGACCCTGTGTTCAACAGCACTGAACCCTGCTCTGTACTGAACCAACCTTATTGTCTCTGACACACCTACCCCCACTACCTCCCCGTCGCTGAATCAATTCATCTCATCCAGGGTCTTCCTCTCTTGCACTATCCTTCCACACTTCCAAGAGTGGTGTCCCTCTCTAAGGACTGACCCCTCCTTGCAACATGCCCATAGTATGTCAGATAGTGTTTCAGAACTGTTACCTCCAAGGATTTAGCCTCTCCAGGATGAACCTGTTTGTTCTCCTAGCAGTCCATTGTATATTCAGTACTCTTCTCTAGCACCACCGCTCAAAGGAATCACTTCTCCTTCTATTGTCCCTAATCATTGTCCAGCTTTATGATGTATAGCAAGTAATTACGAAGGCAGTGGCCTGGATCAAGTACACCTTAGTCTTCATCCTGACATCATTACTCTAAGCATTCTGGAGAGGTCCTTGACAGCCGACTTTCCCAATGCAATTCATCTTTTAATTTGCTGGCTGCTAGTACCAAGATTGTTTATTGTGGAGTCAATCAAACTGAAGCTGTTAGCAATCTCAATCTCTTCACCATCTATCATGATGCTGCCAGTCAGCTCAGTGGTGAGAAACTTTGTTTACTTGATGTTGAGCCTCAATCCATATTGAAGGCTGCAGTCCTTGGCCTTCTAGAGCAAATGCTTCAGGCCTTCCTCAGTTTTGGCAAGCAAGGTTATGTCATCAGCATAACACAGGTTGTTGATGAGTCTTCCTCCTATTCTGATGGTACATCCCTCCTCATAGAGCCCATCCTCCTTTATAGATTTTATCCATATAGATTGAAAAGATATGGAAATAGATTCAAACCATATAGATTCAAGCCATATATATTGAAAAGGTGTGGAGATAGGACACATCCTTGGTGTACACTCTTCCCAATTTTAAACCATGCAGTGTTTCCTTGTTCTGTTCTGATGAATGCCTCCTGGTCCAAGTATAGTTTCACATAAGTACAATCAAGTGTTCTGGAACTCTCATTCTTCTCAGAGTCAGCCACAGTTTGTTGTGATCCACACAGCTGCCCAGTAGGGTTTACAAGGCTCTAAATGTTTTTGGCTCTAAACCAAGCAAATGCTGTCGACTATTCGCCACCCTTGTCAACTAGGGCAGAAGTTCCTTGTGGAGGGAAAAACCATTGACACAAACAAATCAGTTTGACATTTGACATTGACACATACCAAACAAACCAACCAACCTGTGGCCCTTGGGCCAAATTTATTAATATGAGAATGAACATTCTTTTTGTTATTTAATGAAAGTTTACAGACTTTAGATTTCCATTCATTCATTGTTGCACTTTTCTCCCTGCCCAACCTCCCCCCCAAGTTTGCTCTTCTCTTTGAAAAACAAAAGAAAAATTATTTCATTTTTATACAATCCCTCCCTCCAAGTCCACTCCACTATGCAGCCTTCATTTTGAAAAGTACAAGAAAAATTCTTTCATTGTTATACAATCCCTCCCC
>NW_006400081.1:805634-810060 GCF_000299155.1 Elephantulus edwardii | reverse complement strand
CTTGATATATTTGCTCAAATAGTATTCTTTTTAAATAAAAAATTTATTTTGTGATTTTAAAAAAAGTTTATAGAAAAGTTAGACTTTTCATTCACTCATTGTTGCACAATTTACCCCTCTCCTGGGTTCAAGGGGACTCACGAGACAAAGTCAAATTCCCACCAACCGACTCGCCTCTGGCTGGTCTGCAGTGTCCACAAAAGTTCAGCCAAATTATCACTGACCCGCTCGTTCTTGGGCAGTTGGCATGACCCGAGAGAGCTCAACCAAATTCCCACCAGTGGGCTCACCCTTGGGTACTCTCCCAGACAATCGACAGTGCCCAAGAAAACCCAATTAGGATCCTACCAGCCTTTCTCATGGCAGATCAGTCCCATAGCAGCTTGATTGGTGGCTTAAGATGATGGCTGGATCCGCAGTGTGCCTTTGTGTGCTGACTCAGAATCGTACTGTCCACGGCTGTTGGTAGGCTCTGTTCTGTGTGAAGGAGTCTCTAGTGGCCCTGGAGCACCGCCAGGGGTGCAGGGTTGTGGCGAGGCCACCAGGGTGTGCCAGAAGTGTGGGGGCACAGGATGGTGGTGGGGTGGTGTCCCTGGACACAGTGCTGTGGCGGGGGTAGGGGTGCAGGGCTTGGGCAGCGCTGGGAGTTAGGGGTTGCAGTCTGTTTCCAGATATTAAGCTACCAAGTCACCAATCCTCAGCAAGTAAGACTTATTGCGCCATCACCCTTGTGCATCATTGCCCTAGTGCTCAAATGGTATTTTTAAGGCATTGTTTCTTTTCTTCTCCCCCTCAAATCTGTATTTTTCTTGCTATGCATACATTGTTTTTCATTCATGTACATAGTGATGGCTCAGGGGTTTTTTGAGTTTCATACTTTCCTTCATTGACATTATGTTTCATAAAATCATTCCCATATGTTGTATTTTATAAAATTAATTATCATTGGATTAAGCTCACCATTTCCCCGTCTTTGCAGGTCTCTGCTGGATCCTTCCCATTTCCTTGACTCCCTACCCCCACCCACTAAATTGTTCCACTCTGTGATTTCCCCACTCCCCATCCTCAGTCCTCTGCTCCTGCCCTTTCCCTCCTGGATTCCCACACACGTTTTACCAGTTATCCTTCTATTTTCATGGCCTTATGCAATATTTATCCTCATGAGACTGAGTTAGTTCATTTAGCATAATGCTCTCCAGTCTCTCCCAAGTTTATTTTTCAAAATTGTTGTTCCTGAGTGTTGTGTAGTATTCCATTGTGTGAATGTACTATAATTTTTCAATCCATGCAGTTGTGATTGGACATTTGGGCTGCAAGGCATTGTTGCTTACACTACAGAAGCACAGCTTCCAAAATACATGACAATAAATCAGTCCTCACAATGGAGGAAACAGTATAAATAAATTATACAGATTTTCAATAAAAGCAAGTCCATCTTCTCCTTCAGAAAAGACTAACTTCAGGAAGAATGAGTTCAGCTCTTATCAAAGCTAATTATTCTTTAATTGCTTTATAATTGTTCTTTATTTCCTGCTATTTCTTTAGAAAATTCTAATAACAGATAGTTTTGGGCTTAAAAGTGTTCCTTAGACAATCATTAATTTAGATTTTTTTTCAAGGTAAAACTTAGGTTATTTTAGTGGCAACTGCTATGATTAAGCAGGAGAGGTACAACTAAGTTATAAGGCATCTTTCTGTTGTCAAATTGAATAAAACCTGTGAAAGGCAACAACCAAAGGAGGCAGCGTCGTGCTTCAACTTGTTATAAACAAGTCTTTGCTCTTTTCAATGAGATTTTTTCCCTGTCTTGGCGTCGGGAAGCGCTTTATTCACAAGATGAGCAACTGCGCCATATTAGGGCCTCTTTCCCCCTTACTGCCCGAAATGAAGACAAGAGCCACGTTCACCAGGTTTGATTCTGACTGAGCAAGTCTAAGAAAGTTTGATTCCCTTTAAAAACACATTTGACTGCAAAGGCTTTGCTGATCCTTTTCGCTTTCCCTCCATGGACTGCAGGAGTGACTGTGTTAAACTGAAGTTCTTGTCACCGGCTGGGGAGGACAGGGCTTTGCCAAGGGCCACCTAGAGCTTGTTCTCTGAGTCTGCTGTGCCACCTAGTGGCCAGTTAAGGTATTTTCTGTTACTGATTACATGCAGGGCAGGAGTGACACCACTTCCTAAACAACATGCCTCTGGAAACTATGAACTTTAATAAATGTCGATAGTTATAGAAAAGCTTCAGGCCTTTTGTTCATAGGGTCACTATGAATCGTACTCTACTCGATGGCAATTAACAACGACACATATATATACACATACACATACACATACACATACACATACACATACACATACACATACACATACACATTGGTTTACTTACAAAGTTACTATATATTGTTATTCACACTGGATCTTTCCCATTTCCTTAACCGACCCCTTCCTCCACCCATCAAATTGTGCGACCCACTTATACTTACCCCTCTGCTCCCACCCTCCACCCCTTAGAGATTCATACACGTTTTACTAATTATCTATTTCTACAATAATGGTCTTATATAGCATTTGCCTTTATAGGACTGAATTAGTTAATTTACCATAATTCTTTCCAGTCCCTCCTAAGTTAAGTAGTGATTATTTTTATTGTTTGCATACACTCATTCATAAACATTTGTTTCAAACATATAATTTGTGTTTTATACAATTTTTCATTTACATTGTGTTTTATGCAATCATTCATATACATTATATTTTATATTAATTACCTTTTTATCATCTCATCTTTTCAAGTCCCCATTGAATCTTTCCTGTTCCTTCAGTCCCCATCCACCCACTCACCTATGCTATTCTAGTGATTTCCACCTTCCCCTTTATTTGCCTCCTTCTCCCTTTTTCCCTACCTCTTTTGAACATTTATATACATCTTGTCAGTTATCCTTCTGTTTTCCCTATATGCAGTATTTTCCTAATAAGACTGAATTATTTCACTAAGTATTATACTCTCTTGACTTCTCTGGTCCCTTTTAGCAAGAGGAATATCTTTACTCTTTCTTCGGGATGATTAAAGGATCTGTTTAAAAGTCTACTCATGTAGTCTACTCTATATTGTTGTGTACCATGGAGTCTAAATTGACCCAAAGCTTATCTTCCAGCTAGCTACTGGTTTAGCCTATATGCTCTTAATTATGATGCTGGATGCTGCTACTGTTGGTGTAGCCTATATAAATCATACTGAAGAAATACTCCTCTATTCCTACTTTGCTGGGTGTTACACTCAAAAGTATTGGGTCTTGTCAAAATTCTTTTTTGCATCAATTGAGATTCTCATGTGGTTCTTTGTTTTATTCATATAATACAGTATATGGATTATCTGTAAGATAAAAAAGGCACAGAGAACTGGGTGAAGTGAAACAAAAGGGGTTTTGTTTTGTTTGTTTGTTTGGTTGTGTTTTTTTTTTTGGCTCCTGATCAGATTTACTGTCTGAGGCCAGAGAAAGGCAGGGTTAGGCAGCAAAGTTGCAAGTGAGGAAATTACAGGCTAAACCTTATAGGTAGAGGGTTGAGGGTGGTCAGCCCTTCCCAGTAGCATGTCTTTCTCCAAGAAATAGCCCCCCAACAACATTCCCAAAGTGTATGAGATGAAGCCACATCATTCTTGCCTCCAAAGAGTAAGCCAACTGCACTCTATCCAACACATACTCATTTGTGCTATTGGCCATCCATGGGATGCTCAGTGCTCTTCTCCAACACCACAGCTCAAAGGCATCAATTCTTTTCCACCATCCTTATTCACTGTCCAGCTCTCAGATGCATAGCAAGTGATAGGAAAGACTCTGGTCTGAATCAGACACCTTAGTCCTTAAACTGACATCATTACTCTTCAGTAATTTGAAGAGGTCCCTAACTGCACATTTTCCCAATGCAATGCATGTCCTTATTTCCTGACTATTCATGCCAAGGGTGTTAATTGTTGATCCAAGCAATATGAAGCTGTTGACAGTTTCAATCTCTCCTCTATTCATCATGATATTGCTTCTTGGTCCAGTGGTAAAAATCTTTGTTTTCTTGACATTGAGATACAATCCATCTCTAAGGCTTCATTCCTTGATCTTCTGCAACAAGTGCTTCAAGTCCTCCTCATTTTAAGCAAGCAAGGTTGTATCATATTCATAACATGGGTTATTGATCAATTTCCCTCCTATCTTGATGCCACACTCTTCATAAAGTCCAGCTTCTGGAATAATTTGCTCAGCATCAGATTGAATAGGTATGGAGAAAGAATACAACCATGATGCACTCCCTTCTTACTTTTCTTTTTTTGAGGTGTTTTTTTTATTAAATTTTATTAGTTTTAATGAACATTTACAGGGATTTTGGGTTTTCATTCCTTCATTGCTGCACCATTCTCTCTACCCTCCTCCCCAGT
>NW_006400081.1:776262-798859 GCF_000299155.1 Elephantulus edwardii | reverse complement strand
GGGGGAAGGGGAGGAAAGCAAGGGACTAGGGGGCAAGGAGCGCAGTGCTTGGACACTATCACCAAGAGGTGGGGGCGGGGCTTGGGCGTTGCTGGGGATTTGTGCAGCACCCTGTGTGTTAAGGGTCACACAGGTGTGGGTTGCAGGGGGGTCACACAGTGTCGGGTAGTCTTCGTTCCTCTGGGGTCTCACAGTCTTTGCTCCTCTGGAGTTCTGCGGTAGGTGGCTGGCTGTTGTTCTTCCCGGGTCTCTTCCAGGTCCCTCTCGCGGTGGAACCCCATCTGGTGGTGGCGTTCTCCCGTCTGGCCCCCTTCTTAGTTTTAAGCCGTGCAGTGTTCCGCTGCTCTGTTTGCACAACAGCCACCTGGTCCAGGTTCATCATGAGCAGAATTAAGAGCTCCGAGACTCCCATTCTTCTCAATGTCAGACCCAACTTGTCATGATCCGCACAATCAAATGCCTTTGCATAGTCAATAAAGCATAAATAGACATTCTTCTGGTATTCTTTACTTTCAGCCAGGATCCATCTGACATCAGCAATGATAGTCCAGGTACAACAGCTTTTCCTAAATCCTGCTTGAACTTTTAGCAGTTTCCTATTTATCTATCTATCATCTCTCATTCTAGCCATTTTTGTGTGATCTTCAGCAGTATATTCCTTGCATATAATATTGATAATATTTATTATATTGTTCAGTAGTTCCCACATTCATTTGAATCCCTTTTCTTGGGAATGGGAACAAACATGGACCTCTTCCATTTCATTGGCCAGACAGCTGTCCTCCAGATTTCCTAACATAGACTGGTGAGTGCATTCAGGGCAGCACTGTGAATTGAAATAAGTCAGTTGGTATCCCATCAATAGCTGGAGCCTTATTTCTTGCCAATGCCTTTAATGCAGCTGCTATGGGAAATATATTGAATGACTCAGAAAGGATCAAAACAAGATAGTGGGAATACACAGAATCCCTGTACCAGAAAGAGCTGATTGACACTGAAAAATTTCAGGAAGTACCATATGAACCAGTGATTATAAATGAGGAAACAGAATTCCAGTTGCATATTATTCCTCTTGATAGTATGCCAGATAATTCTTAGGTCTTCTTCATTTTGCTTCCTTTTTATTTCACTTTTTCCTCTAACGGATAAGTACTCTGGCCTCTATCTTCTGTTTCTCTGATTCTGCAGTCCATCGCTTTCATTTTGCTCTTCTGTCCCTCCAGCATGTTGATAGCTTTGGAAATGTTGGTCTTATTATTCTGGATTACAGTTTCTTGCTTTTCTACTGGTTTTTAATATTTCATTGATTGCTATTTGCTTTGTCTTAAATTGGTGGTTAAGTTGTTTTGTTTTCTAGAGTTTTGCTTGTGACTTTCCTCAATTCTCCATCTCTTTCTTCCATCCTAAGATGGAATTCTGAATTCTCTTTGAGAGAATTCCATCAGCATTTCCTCTTCCAGTATATCCACTGACTCCATGTTTTGACCACTTTTTTTTAGTTACACTTTGTTTTATTTTTGTGGGGCTTGAGGTTATCTGCTGCTTCTGGGACATTGTGGTGATGATAGTATTGTAGGGGTTTTTTAACCTCCTTTCTTCTGTTGTATGTGAGTGCGTGTCAGGGAAAGCCAGTGAGAGCTTTATGTCTGTCTGTTGTCTAGCCATTGCACATTTAATAGATTACAACTCAATTTAACATATTGCCATTGAGTCAGAGCAAACTTATTGCTCCAATGGGGTTTTAGGAGGCTGTAAATTGCTTAGCTGGTGGATTTGAACCACCAGACAGATGTGGTATTTGGGTTGCTATGCAGCTCTCAGATAGCATAGTTAATAGGGAACTGTGTTATTTACCAAACAGACTGAAATATAAAGTAATCATAACTTTTATATGCGCTGGAAAACCAAAACATTCATGTGGCTCACTTTACTGCAAAATCTTAGCTGTGTGGAATTAAGCCCACAGTGTCTCTGAGCTGTCCTGTACTATCTTCACAGCACAGCACAGTCGGCACCCAGGGAGAGTCACACCACGCTGGCAATTACATGCTGTGGGGTCTAGCTGATGATGCATCATGTTTTGGCATAAAGTTTTAAAGGCTAATTGCAATTTTGCAACTGTATGCAAGTATGTGTATAATAGGCTAAATTACCTTTTTCCTTGTTGCAGTTAGAATGCTAAATATAAGGAATAGTCTGACTATACTTAATAGTTAATAATAAGAGATCAATAATAGCTCAAAGCATTATGGTAATGATTCTTCTGCATTTTGTAGGCAGTTCTGTGGTCAACCATTGCAAAGGATGAAAATACTGCTTTTGAGAGAAGACCTTCACCCTGAAATCCACAGCGTCCCTTTTCAGCAGGAAGTAGCTAAGAGAATACGCCATCCCCTTTTCCTTATGAATCAGGGTGAAGTCTCTCTCAGGGAGGAGTGATAGGGAATGGCAAGGGACACACTGACAAAGGAGATTAATCAGAACTGGCTTTGACAAGCACTGTGGCAATTGGACGATTAAAACAGACATGGGGGGCAAAGAAGAACGAACTGGGGGGGAGGGTGGAGAAAACACTGCAACAATGAATGAATGAAAACCCAAAATCTCTGTAAATGTTCATTAAAACTAACAAAATTTAAAAAAAAGAAAATACTTTTATATTTCCATTTTAAAAATAATTGCTATAAGTTATTTTTATGAGATTTTACATCAGTGTTTTAATGTAAGTTGATTTATATTCTTTTACCTTGTGATCTGAATTGGTGTTCCTCATTCCACTTACATAATTAATATTGCTTTTAAGTTGCATGTGCCCAAAGTGTAGGATAAGGAATTTGTCTTAATAGATAAAATGAAAATGAATGAAATTAGTATGTCAGGTATTGTGGTGATAAACAGACATTAGATAAATATCATGCCCCACCACTGCCATCCAGCATCAAGTCAAGTCCAATTCATAGTGACCTCCATGGTTTTCTGACGCCGTAAATCTTTAAGAGAGTAGACTACTCATCCTTTTACCTGGGTAGCTGCTGGATTGGAATTACCAAGCTTTTGGTTAGCAGTTCAGCACTTTACACACTGTGCCAACAGGGCCCCTTAAGTATTATGTGTGGTGTTGCTGTTTTCTGTCAAGTCAGGACTGACCAATAAGTGACCCTCCAATGGGTTTTCCAGTGGGCAGTAAATCACATGGAAGGAAATTGCCCATCCTTCTCCCTCAGAGCAGTTGGTATTCGAACGTTTGGGACTTGGGCTTTGGGATTGCAGCCCAGCTTCTTACCACTAGGCCATCATAGCTCTTTAAGTATTCTATGTGTGTCTGATATTTTCTTTTTTATAAAATAATGAAGATTTTGCTTGGCCACAGCACTGCGGAGGTGTGGAAAGAAGTGGTAAACAAATCCAATGTATGTCACCAGCTAACTGTGCTTCTTTGGATAAATTTGTTTCTGCTCGTATGCTCTTCACTTTTACACTCCCTAAGAGACTGGGCTTCATATTTGAGGCTTCTAAGAAGTTCAGCATCCTCTAATGTGCTTGTGGTGCCTTTTGGAGCATACAATGCAAAGGATACTTCAGTTAAGAAAGACAGCTCCCTAACACCTTCTTTTCTTTCTTTTCCCAGATTATGTCAGAGTGCCACAATGATCGTGCACAATAACAGTACAACCTCATCTTTGTTTCCAAACATCAGCTCTTCCTGGATTCATGGGCCCTCAGACACGGGACTGCCACCAGGAACAGTCACGCAACTTAGCAGCTATAACATTTCTCAGGCAGCTGGGAATATCTCCTCTCCGGATGGCACTGACAGTGACCCTCTGGGAGGCCACACCATCTGGCAAGTGGTCTTCATTGCATTCTTGACGGGTTTCCTGGCCCTGGTCACTATTATTGGCAACATCTTAGTTATCGTGGCATTTAAAGTCAACAAGCAGCTAAAGACAGTCAACAACTACTTCCTCTTAAGCCTGGCATGTGCGGACCTGATTATCGGGGTCATTTCAATGAATCTGTTTACTACATACATCATCATGAACCGCTGGGCATTGGGAAATCTAGCCTGTGACCTCTGGCTTGCCATTGACTATGTGGCTTCTAATGCCTCTGTCATGAACCTTTTGGTTATTAGCTTTGACAGGTACTTTTCCATCACCAGGCCACTCACTTACCGAGCCAAACGAACCACAAAAAGAGCTGGCGTGATGATTGGCCTGGCTTGGGTCATCTCTTTCGTCCTTTGGGCACCTGCCATCCTGTTCTGGCAGTACTTTGTTGGAAAGAGAACTGTGCCCCCAGGGGAGTGTTTCATTCAGTTCCTCAGTGAGCCCACCATTACCTTTGGCACAGCCATAGCGGCTTTTTACATGCCTGTTACTATTATGACTATTTTGTACTGGAGGATCTATAAGGAAACTGAGAAGCGTACCAAAGAGCTGGCTGGCCTGCAGGCCTCTGGAACAGAAGCAGAGGCTGAAAACTTTGTCCATCCGACTGGCAGCTCTCGGAGCTGCAGCAGCTATGAACTTCAGCAGCAGAACGTGAAGCACTCGGCCCACAGGAAGTACGGCCGCTGCCACTTCTGGTTCACAACCAAGAGCTGGAAGCCCAGTGCTGAGCCGATGGAGCCCGACCACAGCAGCAGTGACAGCTGGAACAACAATGACGCAGTTGCCTCCCTGGAAAACTCCGCCTCGTCTGATGAGGAAGACATTGGCTCTGAGACAAGGGCCATCTACTCCATCGTCCTCAAGCTTCCTGGTCACAGCACCATCCTCAACGCCACCAAGTTGCCCTCCTCAGACAACCTGCAAGTGCCCGATGAGGAGTTGATGAAAGCCAACCTGGAGAGGAAGCCCAACAAACTGCAGACCCAGAAGAGTGTGGAGGATGGTGGCAGTTTCCAGAGAAGTTTCTCGAAGCTTCCTATCCACTTAGAGTCAGCCGTGGATGCAGGCAAAACCTCTGATGGCAACTCCTCAGTGGGGAAGACCACGGCCACTCTACCTCTGTCCTTCAAAGAAGCGACCCTGGCCAAGAGGTTTGCTCTGAAGACCAGGAGTCAGATCACTAAGCGGAAAAGAATGTCCCTCATCAAGGAGAAGAAGGCAGCCCAGACCCTCAGTGCCATCTTACTTGCCTTCATCGTCACCTGGACCCCGTACAATATCATGGTTCTGGTGAACACCTTCTGTGACAGCTGCATCCCCAAAACCTACTGGAACCTGGGCTACTGGCTGTGCTACATCAACAGCACGGTGAACCCCGTGTGCTATGCCCTGTGCAACAAGACGTTCAGAACCACCTTCAAGATGCTGCTCCTGTGCCAGTGCGGCAAGAGGAAGAGGAGGAAGCAGCAGTACCAGCAAAGACAGTCCGTCATCTTCCACAAGCGTGTCCCTGAGCAGGCCTTGTAGGACACAGCCGACTGCTGTAGCGATGGCCAAGCGCACATGCCAACCCACACACCTTAAGAGGGGGTCGGGGGAGGTGGCAGTGGTTTCCACACTCACAAAGCAGCCTTGCCAAGGGTGTGAAGCAAGCTGCCTGTTTACTGATCTTTTGGGTGAGCCCATTTAAATATAAGTCACATAGTTACACAGTACTGAAGATAAAGAAAATTATCCTGAAATAGACTTCGAGGCATCCTGAAAAATAAGAGAAAGATGGGTTTTGTTTTTCTTTTTTCATGAAAAGGGTGGGGGAAAATACTTCACAGCAATTACAGACCAAATCAACCTGCCTGGGTGTGTTCTTTCCCATGAGCTCTGGAATCTCCAAGGATCCTGGCTTTGAACCAGATGCTGCGTGGTACCCAGCCAGCTGATGGATCCCTGGTTTCGGAAACAATTGCGTGTGTCACCAGGCTGAACCTTTGTGCCCCCATAGAGATTCCTGTCTACTCTATGTGTTGTTAAACTCTCTTGTGGACTTAATTCTCAATTCTTGCAAAGTACTGTTTTGTGCAGATCAAGTTTCATACAAATAAAGATACATAAGTACACGTGTATGTGTGAGTTTCACACACACACACACACACACACACAAGAACGCACACACACACACACACACACACACACACACACATGTATATAATATACTGGGAAACACTCAACTGGCAATTATGACGGCAGCATGTATGTTTCCAGTACTTCGGGAACTGACTTTCTCTAGGATCCTGACACAACATAAGGGTAAGCCCAATTTAATGCTTTGGGGATGTTTTCCACAAACCACTCTGGGAGAAATTCTCTCTCACAAGCCAAGTCGAGCACCGTGGTTTGACCGACGCAGAGTGTAAGCAATCTCTTTTTTTGGTATCTTCTTTAACACCGCAAACCCAGAGCCCTTCTCAGCTCTGAGAGTGAGTCACAACCACGTAGTGGAACTTAAAAGTCCAAATCTGGACGTGGTTCCAAACAAAGTTCCTGCTAGCTAAACCGCTTGAAATGCAATAATCATGTCACGTTTGAATGTCATTACACAGCAATATATAAAGAAAAGAAAAGTTGTAAGAGAAGGAGAACATAGAATTTTAGGTCTTGCTACCTGGAACTTTCCACAAGAATAAAGGGCTTAAAACTTTGTAATAGAGCAGTGGCCAGTGTCCTCCAGGAGTAGGTAGGGTTTGGACAGTGGCATGGCCTCTGGAGAAAGGACTCCTTTGGCAAAATATTGCTCCAAATTGATTTCCTTACATTTTGGAAACTTACTTTTTTTATTACCCTTTGAATCAAACCACATGATTCTTGTTTTACTTGGGGGATGAGATAGGCTGCTGCTGTCGTTGTTGTTGTTGCTGCTGCTGTAGCTGTTGAAATTCCTTTTCTTTTTCTTCTTGCTGGGCTGTGTGGGCAGAGGGTGGGGTGGGAGTGGGGAGGGGTGGAAACACTTACCTTTGTACCAGGCCTCAGTGTTGTGAGCTGGGCTACAAGCTGCTTTTGTATTAAGTGTGAGGTGGTGTTTACAGGTAACTTTGACAACAGTGGACGTGTACTCCGTGGTGTCTGTGTATCTGAACTATTTAATTTTGTGTTATGTTTATATGAAGAAATATTTATGCATACTTCACAAAGTGTTTATTTAATGTTGATAAATATTACTTTTCAGTCCTCAGCCATGGTAGCCTTTTAAAATGATTCTTTGAGGTCTGCTTGAGCAATGAATGGAGTATATTGAGCTTCCATGCGACTGAAAAGAAAAAGCGTCATCCTATTGGCATCAGCACATATCCAGCTCTTTTGAAGTAATAAAAAGTCAGCTGTAACATCAACATACATTTTAAAACCACTCTTTAGTTAATCCTGATCGGACCTGACCAAAAGAACTCTCCACCGTTGTATTCGAAATTATTTTCAAGGCAAAAAAAAGAAAATCTGCATAATTGAGAGTTAGTTTCTTTTGCCCACATTCAACCAAAGAACAAGAAAAAACAGAGACTCTTTTCTAACATGTGTAACTGCAGAATGTTGTGTTATCCACCTGTGAAATGTCTATTAAGCAATTGCTTCTATATTTTATTACTCAAGTTGGCCTGGCACTAATAAATATGTGAATGCTTATTAAAGTCTCCCAGTACTTCAGTACTTCCCACCCTGAGATTCCTGCCCTGCTTCACTCTCAAAAGGAACATTTACCTAATTTAAGAACTCAAAACCAACTATTAGACTTTAATTTGAGAAGTGGAGATGCCTTGTTATTTTACTATGATAATTACAATTTTAAATGAGCATGATTGTCTATGGACCTTTCTCCTTTCATGATGCTGACAACAGTAGAAAGAAACAAACTAAGAACCTAGCCCTACTTTTGTGTTACTACTTTTGTGTTACTGGTTTAATTACAGAATTCTTTTAAAGCCTCTTACGGATGAAAGATGCAGTTAATAGTATTGACTAACATGACTATTGATTCTTTTTTTAGAAAGGTATGTCCAACAGCTGTACCGTTTTCATAAAAGGACAGTAAGATTCATTTGAATGTAAGG
The DNA here is from genome assembly GCF_000299155.1 of Elephantulus edwardii. Taxonomy (NCBI): domain Eukaryota; kingdom Metazoa; phylum Chordata; class Mammalia; order Macroscelidea; family Macroscelididae; genus Elephantulus; species Elephantulus edwardii. Next base: position 790,869 of record NW_006400081.1, on the reverse strand, counting down.
AATGTAGAATTTTATTGATGATGCAGTGAGTATGATTAGACTTAGTTGCATGTGCATTTGTCACTGGGATCATTACAGAAGATGTTTGGCACTGATCAAAGTGTCTTTATTCCCAGATTGGGAATCAAATGGTTTCATTTTATATGAATGATGTTTTCGGAGTTTCCAAGATAATTTAAGTGAAAGAAAAAAATAATCACAATTAAAACATATGTAATCTTTCTCTCCCTCTCCTTCCCTCACCCACAACAACACACACACACATACCCACTCCACCCCCACATACACACCCCTCAGTCATCCATTCTGTTCTGCAGTTCCCCCCACTCCTACCTGTGACCTCTGCACTGTTGTTGTTGTTGTTGGGTGCTGTCAAGTTGAGTATGACTCATAGTGACACTATGAATAAGCTATACTATTATACAAGCAATATTCTATTCTAGTTCTCCAAAATATTTTGAACTACTGTTACTCTGAAACATGAGGTTGGTTTTTCCCTGGAGTGACCAAATTAAAAATGAGCAAACCAAGTTTCATTGAAGAGAGAAAGGCTTTTAATTAGGAAGTTAGTGGATTAGAGAAAGGTGAAAACAGCAAGGTGTGCCGTTGAGATACAACCTCCCTTTCAACAAGTGTCCAATATGTCGGGAGAGAAACAAAGGCTCTGGAGTGGTGATGGATACGCCTACAGCCGGCCTGTGAATAGAATGGTTGTTCAATGTCTGTTCAGTCTATACAGTCACTCCAGCCTTAGGACTTTATTTCTACCTGCGAGGTCCCACATCCAGGTATCTTTCTAAAGGCACTGAATGTTCTCTCCTGTGATAAATTGAGTCTTACAAGAATTTTTCTCCTAGTTAAGAAGTGGGGGAAAATCCAGCTTACATAAAAGAACTGTAAGACAAACAGAAGAGGTTGGTACTGCTAACTTCTTACTGGTAGGTGTCTCCCTTCAACACTATACCTCTCAGGTCCACCCTTTATTCTCAAAATATGGTTCAGCTCTGCTGATTCACTCATAATAATTCTCACTCTCCTCCTGCTTTCTTGCCTCCTTCCCATACAGTCAGTTCTGACTCATAATGACCCTCCATTGAGTTCCAGAGGATGTGAATTCAGGTAACAGGAGAAAACTACCCGTCTTTCTCCCATGAAACCCTGTCCTGCCTCCTTCTCAAAAGGATCATTGACCTAATTTAAAAAAAAACAACAAACACAGAACACAACAACAACTATTAGAATTAAATTTGAGAAAGAAATGCTGATATTTGCTGACTTTCATAATGACAGTTTTAAATAAGCACATTTATCTCTGGATCCTTGTCCTTGAACCTCTAGAGACATACACTCTTTTGGTTAGCAGCACAGCTTTAGAGGACGCCAGCAGAGCTCCATCCAATAGTCCTAGACTATTATAAAAGGTGTGGACCACCAAATGAGAGTTAGAAGTTGCTGTGGCTGAAAATCTAACAGACATGTCAGCTTTTTCTGTTAACCCTCATTTGTTGTAGATGGCCAAGTCTCGTGCTCTAGAGAGGGAAGTAGAAGGGCAGAATGCTGAAGAAAAGCATGCAGCCACAGTTCTGCTCTAAGTAGTGAAGAGTAATGCTAGGTGGAGAAACCTGATGTAGCCTATAGTGAGAGAGAGGAGGAGTCTGAGCACCATGTGAGTGTTCTATACTTCCTTGAATAGGGATGATTCCATAATGGGGACCTACATTCACAAATTAGACTCTGGCATTAGAAACTTTAAAGGACACACCAATGAATCGCAGACTCATCAAAGATGTGTTGACTTAGAATACAATCACCAGGAGTTCTATGTCTTCAAGTATGCATATCACTTCCCCTTAAGCTCTTTAGGTTCTTGATACTAAACTATGCCACAAAAATCAAACCATCTCCTATGTTCCTTCCTATAGCAAGCCAGTAATAGATGTTTAGTTGGATCAGTAATTATAGTGATGATGATGTATGTGTGGAGGACATAAAAACTATTGTTTTTCTTTTATATTATTATTAGGATACTTTTTTGTGGGAAAAAAGGAGTGCTCACAATTTGTTGGAAAACTTGTTTTAAATATCACTTTAGTTTGGGGATCAATAGAGTTTCTAATTATTGGATGTTTGGTTTACTTTTGGAGTGGTATTTCTTGTAATGGGACTTAAACCTTACAGAGTTTAATGCTTAAAAATATGCCCTTTCTTCAGTGTAAGCAACCTATGTTCTACAATGTCCTCTAAAAAAATACACTTTTCTCAAATATGATAAGCAGCAACCTTGGTTAAGATATTCTTTTTATTCCTATAACAGGCTCAAGAAAAATATCACTATTACCCATCCACAGATGGAAGCCAAACTTATTTTCCAGATTTTATGTTAAAAGTATTCAAACTCTTCCAGGATTAGTGCTAAAGGAATAAATATTCTAGATATAAGGCATAGGTCCTAGAGACAGTAACCTAGAGCTAGAGAATCCCATTTTCTTTTTCTGTATCCAATGCAACTGGTGAGAAAAGAGGCTCATGTTGAGATGATGGAAATGAGTATCAAGACATTAAATGATTGGGTGGCTGTTGAGAATTACCAATGAGTCAGCTCTAACTTACAGCAATCCCAGGTGCAAGAGAAGAAAACCTGCCTTATCCAAAACCACACTCACAGTCTACATTGTTCTTAAGTCCATTCTTGGCAATGCCTGCATCAGTCTATCACATTGAGGGTCTTCCTTTCTCTCTCTCTCTTTTTAGTGATATAATTTTTTTTAATTTATTACTAATTTCAATGAAAATTTACAGAGACTTTGGATTTCCATTCATTCATTGTTGCATTTTTCTCCCCTCCTACTCCTCCCCCCCTAGTACACTACCCTCTTGGAAAAGTAAAGGAAAAATTCTTGCATTGTTTTACAATCCCTCCCCCCATGTCCACTCCACTAGGCTATCATCATGTTTTCTTCCAAGAAGCACTCTGGTTTCACTTCTTCCAAGCTAAACTGTTCCTTCTTTTGACAGTCCATGGTGTATTCAATATCATTTGTCAGAACCATAATTGAAAGGCATCGATTCTACCTCTGCCTTCCTTATACATTGTCCACGTTCCGTATGAATATGAAAAAACTGAAAATGCCATGGCCTAGGTCAAGTGTACCTTAATCTTTAAAGTGACAACCTTTTTCTTTAAAGCTTTAAAGAGGTATGTGACTAAAGGTTTGTCCGATGCAGCCTATCATTATTTTTTGACTGCTCCTTAAATGAGTGTTGATTGTGGATCCAAGCAATATTAAATCATTGAGGACTTCAGTCTTTTCCTTGCTTATCATGATGTTGCTAATTGGCCCAGCAATGAGGATATTTTTCCCCCTTATATTGAGATGATCTTCCTCAGTAAGTTCTTCAAGTACTCTTCACTTTCAGCAAGCAAAGTTGTGCCATCGTTTTATCACGGATTATTGAATGACTATACTCAATAAAAATTTGTACCTACACAGTGTTTTGTTGACTGCCTCCTAAGTGAGAAAATGTTAGTATTGTTTCTAAAGATACATATATTACATTGACAGATTCACGCAAACTTGACTGTTAAATGATTTATCACAACATTAGGCTCTTGGGTGCTCCAATGGACCTAGAAACTCAGCACAGACTGAATCTGCCCTGGTCTATAACCACACAAACATCTGTCCAAAGAACCAAACTGACTCATATCCTAGCAGCACAGGACATGCTACTTGAAAGGTAAGTGGCAGGGGGAAATCATATGCTCACTTGTAAAGATGTATTCTTACAGCATTCCTTGCCAAACTTAGTAACCAGTATAAAAGAGGAAGACCCTCAATGAAATGTGTACAGGATCTGGCAGCAGTGAGCTTAGATGTGTCAGGGATGATAACGTTGGTGCAGGACAGGATTCAGATCTGTTGGTGAGAAGCTTGCTATGAGTCATATGCAACTCCACATTATAGAACGACAACCTTATGAAGGAACCCTACTGGTACAGCAGGTAAGCACTTGATTGCTAACTGAAAGGTTGGCAGTTTGAATCCACCTAGCCTCTCTGTGGGGAAAAAAACCTGTGGTTCTCTGCTCCCCTAAAGACCACAGACCAGCAAATCCTATGGAGCAGTCCTGTTTTTCAGGCTGGGTTGCCGTGAGGTTCCACAAGAGGGCATGTAACAACAGGAACCCAATATTTAACTAAAACTCACAAAGTATAAATATTAATTATTGTTTTTTAAGTCTAGAATTCTTAGCCATTGTGCTGTTCACATAATAGATCACAAATTCATTTTTTTATCCTTTATTATATGGGTTTGTGAAAGGTAGGAACTGAGCCTTACTGCTGCTAGTTGTTTGTTGCTAGTTAGTTGTCTTCAGATCGATTCTGACTCACAGGGGACTCCTGGGTGCAGAGGGGAACAGTGCCAACAGGGTTTTTAAGGCTGCGGCTTTCCAGAAACACATCCAAAGGCATGGAGTCCAAGACAAGTCTGGACAGATAGGGGCCAACTGCCAAACCTACCCCTCATAGTCCAGCACTTGCACGTGTACCACCCAGGGACGCCAGTAAATATCGTAGAATATTTCATGCCCTCCTCATTCATTAGGTAATCATCACCTATGACTGAGAAAAGGATCAAATAGATAAGTCTTGGTGAAGGTGCAGCCAGAGTGCTCCTTAGAGGCAAAGAGGATAAAACTTCATCTCACAAACTTTGGCTATGTTGCTGTTATTATGTGCCATCAAGTCACCTGCGACTCATAGTGACCCATGTACAACAGCCCTAAACCCTGCTCTATCCTGTGCCAATCGAGAGGGTATTCCTTGGAGAGGGACATCACGCTTGGAAAGGTAGAGAGTGAAAGAGAGGAGAACCTTCAACCAGATAGATAGTGATGACTACTGCAGTGGGCTCACATTAGTTGATGTTAGATGGCCGAAATCAGGGAATACCAGAGGAAGGTATATCTGTGCTTCATTGACTATGCAAAGGTGTTTGACTGTGTAGATCATAACAAACTGTGGCTGACTCTGAGAAGAATGGGAATCCCAGAACACTTGATCGTTCTAATGTGAAACTTATACTTGGACCAGGAGGCAGTCGTCAAAACAGAGCAAGGGAACACTGCATGGTTCAAAATTGGGAAGGGCGTACGCCAGGGATGCATCCTATCTCCATACCTTTTCAACCTATATGCAGAACAGATTATCCGGGAAGCTGGGCTCTAGGAGGAGAAATGTGGGGTCAAGATTGGTGGACGATTTATCAACAATCTGCGTTATGTGGATGACACAACCCTGCTTGCATTTTAGACCTGAAGCGCCTGCTGCAGAGTGTCAAGGACTGCAGCCTACAATATGGATTGAGGCTCAATGTCAAGAAGACAAAGATTCTCACCACTGGACCAATCGGCAGCATCAGGATGGATGGTGAAGAGATTGAGATTGTACACAGCTTTAGCTTGCTTGGCTCCACAGTCAACAGTCTTGGCACCAGCAGCCAGGAAATTAAAAGGCGCATTGCCATGGGAAAGTCTGCTGTTAGGGACCTCTCCAAAGTAATGAAGAGTAATGGTGTCTCTCTGGAGACTAAGGTGCATCTGATACAGGCCATGGTCTTCGCAATAACTTGTTATGCATCAGAGAGTTGGACAATGACCAAGGAGGATAGAAGGAGAATTGATGCCTTTGAGCTGTGGTGCTGGAGAAGAGAATACCATGGACTGCTAGGAAAACAAACAGATTTGTCCTAGAAAGGGTTAAATCGGGTGGCTTCTTGGGGGCAAGGATTCTGAGGCTCCGTCTAACATACTTTGGACATGTTGTGAGGAGAGACAGGTCCTTGGAGAAGGACATCATGCTTGGCAGGGTGGAGGGACAGCTTAGGAGAGGAAGGCCCTCTATGAGGTGGATTGATTCAGTGACTGGGATAATTGGGATGGGAGTGTCAGAGACAGTGCGATTGGCACAGGACAGAGCAGAGTTTAGGGCTTTTGTACATAGGGTTGCAATGAGTCGCAAGCGACTCGACGGCACATAACAACAACAACAATATCTGCACTTTATTTAATGTAGTTTCCATGCCCTTATTAAAGGAATCAATAGCCAGTACTTCCTCCATCGTTGTTTTCATACATCTTATCCATTATTTCTCCTGAAAGCAAATTATGATCTGGCATGCCTGCAACTGTGTAGTAAATATTATTCCTTGAACTTAACGATGAAGTACATATATAAATTTAATATAAGTCAGATCATTGTTAGCTTTCATTTTAACCCAAGGTCTCTAAATAATAATTTTTATTCTATAACAGAGTAGGAACATGGAAGAAATAAATCTTAGTGGATGATGATCTGTACAAAGTCTGAAATGAACTATGTGCCTGTGATTGTATCAGTGCCATGCTGTTTTGTTTACTACTGCTGTGTAGTAGGTTTGGAGGTCAGAGAGTCCTATGCCTCCCACCTCATTTTTGTTTCTCAGAAATGTTTTGCTTATTTGGGGTCTCTTGACTCCTCAAATAAATTTGAAATTGTGAATGATGTAGGAAGGATCAAAAGAAGATAGAAGAAATACACAGAGTCAACGTAACAAAAAGAATTTGTTGACACAAAACCATTTCAGGAAGTAGTATAGGATCAGGATCAATAGAAATTAAGAAAGACATTCAAGCTGCACTGAAGATGTTAACAAAAAAAAAAAAATAAGACCTCAGAAAGTGATGGATTACCAACTGAGATGTCTCAACAGAGGCAATCATGTATGCAATCACTACCTTAGCCCAAAAAAGTCTGAAAGACAGCTACCTGGTAAACTGACTGGAAGAGATTCATATTCTCATTCCCAAAAGAGGTGAGCCAACAGAATCCAGAAATTAGAGAACAATATCATTAATACTACGTGCATGTGAAACCTTGATGAAAGTTATTCAAAACAGGCTGCAACAGCACATCAATGGGAAATGCCAGAAACTCAAGCTCAATTCAAAAGAGGCCAGGGCACAAAGGATATCATTGTTGTCATGGCTGAAAGCAGAGAATACCAGAAAGATGTTTACTTATGTTGTATTAACTATGCAAAGGCATTTTACTGTGTGGACCATAACAGTGTATGCATAACCCTGAGAATAGTTAGTAATCTCAGAACACTAAACTATGCTAGTTTTAAATAATTGTGCTAGTTTGAAACCCATACCTGACCAAGATGTAGAAAGCAACGCATGATTCAAAATAAGGACTGTTGTGCATCAGGGTTATCTTTTTGTATACCTATTCAATCTGATTGTATATTGAGCAAATAATATCTGATAGATAAACTGAGCAAATCATTCAAGAAACTGAACATTATGAAGAAAAATGTAGCATCAGGATTGGAGGAAGATTCCTTAACAGCCTGTGGGATGCAGATGATACACGCTTGCTTTCAAAAACCTAAGAATATTTGAAGCACTTTCCGTGGAACGTCAAAGACTACAGCCTTCAGTATAGGCTACTAGCAGAGTAAGCACCCCCATCAGCCCTGGGATGCATGCTTATTGTTAGAAGTAATTAATATAAGTAGCTGCAAGGAGTGGGAGACATTTTTTACCTCAAAGAAAACAATTTTGTGCTTTGGACGTTGTTTATCAGACTGCCCCCCCCTTTGTGGAATGAATGGAAGCCAGCAGGAGACACCCCTCATTCCAGCTGCACTCTTTCCTCACAGTTCATTCAAGTTTAGAGAGTTGTAGTTGTTCTGTCTTTTAACCACTGGTTCTATCCTTGCCTTTTTAGATATTCGTCTCAACTGAGCTATGAATATCCCTGAGAATGCATAAAGACTGTCCAGAAGATGCTACAGTATTGTCAGTTTAAGGAAGTAATTTCTGCCATAATTACTGTTTCTCAGAGGTTCTCTCTTTTCTGACTGTGTGTGTGTGTGTGTGTGTGTGTGTGTTAAAACAAACAACTCTGGCCAATTTTATTGAAGAAAAAAATATTACAAAATTTCCTTTTCACCAGTCTGTTCTTGCCTACTTTAGTAATACCAGAATCACCTGGATCAACGATAGCCAGTGTGCACACTCTATAGTATTTTCCACATCTTTTGCCCAGTTCAATATTTTTGTCACTGTAGAGATAGATACCAGTTTGGGCCAATATGGCATCGCATTTCAGATTTCCTCAAGGCTGGGCAGTTGTTGACAAGGATGGTCAACTTGACTTTTCCTTTGCTGATCATCTTCAGAGTCTACTTGCACCCCAACACATATTTTTCACTTTTCATAACAAGTTGGAGCCTAGACTTGATCAACTCCATAGATTTGTTTTGGGCGGTGGGGGGTTGAAGCTACTATCTTCTAGCCTTAGGTGCTGGCTGGTTTTCAACCAGCAGCTGCCAATGAAATACTCTTTCATGACTACATTATTTTTTTTTCTACTCTGTATAACATGCCTCTCACCTGGTATGAGTCTTACTTACAATAGTGGATTGTGCCCATGTACAAAAAGTCTGGACAACAAAAGAAGAGTTTTGAAATTCATTAGAGAGTGCCCTGTGATACAAAAGCAAGTATTTTCTGTAAGAAACTCTAAGGAGAACAGTCCCTGTTTCACCCGGGGACCAAACTCATAGCCTCAATTTCTCAGGCTTTTGATTGGTTCATCTATCCAGCCATCTTTATAACTATTCATCCATCCATCTAATCATCTTTTTTATTAATTAAAATTTGGGGTTGAAGTGGTTGTTATAAAAATATATTTTAACACATTTCTTTGAAAAGGAAAAAGGTTCAAGCGTTTTCCCCCCACAAAATGTGAATATATATTCTTCCATGTTATGTTGTATTTAACAAAATCATTGCTCTTTAGTTCTGCATAGTATTCCATTATGTGAATATACCATAATATAAATATCATAAGGAAAAATACTGCATAAGAGCATTGTTGTAGAGAGAAAAGGGTAACTAGTATTATGTGGATAGGAGCTCAAAAGGGGAAGGGGACAGTGGTAGAGGGTGAAGAGGGAATCACTGAGATGACAGAGTTTGGAGGGCAGGAGGAGAGGTGGTGAGTGAGTTAGGCAAGGAGCCAATGGGGACCTGAGAGGACAAGGTAGTAATGGGTATATATCAATGATTAATTTTGTAAAATACAATGTATGGGTGATGATTTGAAGCACAATGTGAGTGTAGAAATACCAGATGTCATTTACATGAATGATATACAATGCATACAAGTTTTGTGTGTAAACCAATAGAAAATAAAAATATATTGGGAGGAAAGGAAATGTAATTTAGAGAATTCTGGCAAGATCTTCAGCCTTCATTATGGATTAAATCTCAACATCAAGAAGATAAAAATCCTCACTGCTGGCTTCATAGCCAGCAGATGAAAGATAATGATACATAGACAGATGATAGATGATAGATAGATGATAGATAGATAGATAGATAGATAGATAGATAGATAGATAGATAGATGATAGATAGATAGATAGATAGATAGATAGATAGATAGATAGATAGATAGATATAAGAGAGAAAGAAAGAATATTGAAATTTTCAATGATTCCATCTTGGTTGGATCCAAAATCAACACCCTTGGCACCAGCTCTCAAGAAATCAAAAGATATATTCCTGCACTCTATAATCCAAGTATGGCTGCCCTTGAACCTTCCTGACTGCAACATAAAGAGAAGGCTTGGGATTTTTTTTTTTCAAAAAAAAATATTCCAACAGGAAACAGATGTGCACCAGCTGCAGCTTCTCAGAAAAAATATATTCCTACACTCTATGATCCAGGTACAGCTGTCCTTGGGCCCTCCTGACTTAAACACACAGAGAAGGCTTGGAATTTCTTAAGCCAAAGAGTAATAGGTATGAACCAGTCATAGTTTCCAGAAAACAGCACTCACCTTGCTTAAGCCATGAGGCCACAGGCCCTCAGGCTGAAAGAGGAGCACTAATAAACAGGCTCTTCACAGAGCATTGCCAACCATGGAACATTACACAGTTATAAGAACCCAAAAGCTGCCAAAAAAAATATTCACATAACGTCAAATAAGCAGTAGGATCCTTCAAACATCATAAGAAAACAAAATAATCCTTCCTTAAAAAATCAAAGCATATTGCAAACCCAATGAATACCCCAAACAAAAAGAACCAGAAGAAATATAATAACGAGTTATTATAGAAGAAAGTGGCAAGTGCGGAAGAAGTGGAAGTGATGGAAGCCATTAAGGAAGCAAATACTCCAGAGACAGGGAACCAAAAGAAATATATGGATGAGGAGCAACTTGAACAAAGAAGAAATAATTGAAACTATAGATAAAGAGGTACAAGAACTTAAAAACAATCATTACAGAACAGAGAGGGTACAGCCAACAAAGTAATGGAAATAACAGAAATTCATGGAAATGTAATCCAAAATATTAAGACTGAAATGGCTTAAGTGTCCAATATGCTGGAGGGACAAAAGAAAAAAAAGGTAGAACAGAAAAGAGGAACAGATAGTCAGTGAGGAAGAAGACAAGAACTTCAACAGAAACAGAAGCAAAATCGGAGATATTCATAAAGCAAATGAAGAAAATATTAGAATCATGTGGATGGCATCTTAAGAAAGAATACACATATGATTGAATTCCAGAACATGAGAGAGACAGGGAAATCACTGAGGAAATTGTGGAAGAGGTACTAGAAGAAAAAATCCAAGTCATTAGAACAAGGAAATCTACATTCAAGAAGCTCAGTAAACATCAAATAGAATTGTTTCTGTTATTGTTGTTGTTAGGTGCTGTCAAGTTGGGTGTGACTTACAAAAGATCTGAACTATGTTCTATCCTGCACCATCCTCACACTTCCTGACACACAAGATCCCATTGCAGCAGTTACTGCATCAGTCCACCTAGTTGAGAGTCTTCCTCTCCTTCACTGACCCTCCATCCTTCCCAGCATCATGTCCTTCTCCAAGGAATAGCCCCTCTAAGCAACATGTCAAAATATATGAGTCAAAAACCTCATCATTCCTTACTCCAAAGAACAGTCTGGCTATACCCTTTCCAAAACATATCTATATGTTCTCTTGGCTGTCTATGGGATGTTCAGGGATCTTCTCCAACACCATAGTTCAAAGTCATCAATTCTTCTTCTGTCATGCTTATTCATTGTTCAGTTCTCAGATGCATAATGGCCTGAACCAGACACACCTTAGTTCTCAAACTGACATCATTACTCCTCAATAATTTGGATAGGTCCCTAACTGCAGACTTTCCAAGTGAAATGCTTCTCCTTACTTCCTGACTGCTGGTATCAAGGGTATTAATTGTGGATCCGAGCAAGAGGAAGTTGTTAACAGTTTCAGTATCCTCTCCATACATCATGATGCTGCCTCTTGGTCCAGTGGTAAGAATCTTTGTTTTCTTGATATTGAGATGCAATCCATACTGAAGGCTACATTCTTTGATCTTCTGTAACAAGTGGTTCAAGTCCTCCTCACTTTCAGCAAGCAAGATTGTGTCATCTGCATAATTATTGATGAGTCTGCCTCTAATCATGATGCCACACTCCTCTTCATAGAGTCCAGCTTCTTGGATAATTTGCTGAGCATACAGATTTAATGGAAGAGGCCATGGTTCCAGGGATATCATTGCTGATGTCAGATGGATCCTGGATGAAAGTAAAGAATACCAGAAGAATGTGTATTTGTGCTTTATTGACTATGCAAAGGCATTTGACTGTGTAGATCATAACAATTTGTGGCTGACATTGAGAAGAATGGGAATCCCAGAGCACTTAATTGTGTTCATGCATTATTTATACCTGAATCAGTAGGCTATTGTGCAAGCAGAGCAGAGGAATGCTTCATGGTTTAAAAGTGAAAAGGAGTGTGTCAGGATTGTACTATCTTTCCATAAATAGACCCCAAAACATCCATGTTCTTGCAATGGTGAATAACGCCGCTATGAATATTGGTGTACAAGTCTCCATTTGTGCCTCAGTTCTCATTCTCTTGGGGTATATTCCAAGCAGTGAAATATATCTCACTCTAGTAGCAGTGGCAAAGTTCACTGCCTGGAATATACTCTGAAAACAAAGGGAGATTTGTACATGAGTGTTCATAGTGGCATTATTCATCATTGCAAGAACACGGAAACAGCTCAAATGCCCAAGCACAATCAAATGGACACATTTATGGACCAAATGGTAGACCTGCAAAATACTTAAAACAACAGTCAACAGAATTGAAGAAAGAAATAGGCAGCATCACAATAGTGGTAGGAGACTTTAAAACATTCCACTCACCAAAGCATAGTTCAAATAAAAAGAAATTTAACAAAGATATAGAATATCTAAACTATACAATCAACCAACTCAATATTGTATATGTGTTTAGGGAACTGAACCCAATTAAAACCCAATTCGTTTTCTTCTCAAGTGCACATGGTACACTCTCCAGAATGGATCATATATTAGGACACAAAGCAAGCCTCGGCAAATTCAGAAACATTGAAACAATACAAAATATCTTCTCAGAGCCCAATGCCATAAAACTAGAAATTAATCTCATGAGGATAAAGCTTAGAAAACCACTCTTATGGAAGCTAACTAACACCTTACTTGAACTCAATTGGATTATAGAAGGACTAAGAAAGTAAAAAGTTCTTTGAAACAAATAAAATATAATATCCAAAACCCTCTGGGATGCAGCTAAGGCAGGTCTGGGGAGGGGCAGTTCATAGCAATAGGCATATACATTTAAAAAAAGGAAGAAATAAGTAAAATTAATGAACTAATTCAATTCCTTCATTAAATAGAAAAAAGAACAACAATCTAATCCAACAGCCTCTACAAGAAAGGAAATTAGAAGAACAGGATCTGAAATCAATGATAGAGTAAACAGAAAACAATTTAAACAATGAACAAGACCAGGAGCCGGTTTTTTGAAAGAGTTAATAAAATTGAGAAACCATTGGCAAACGTAATAAAAGAAAAATAAGAGAAGACACAAATAACTCTATTAAGAAATTAGAGAGATGACATCACAACAGAACCAGATTAAATTAAATCTTTTTTTTAACCCTGGAATATTATGAAAAGCTATACTCTGCTAAATTTGAAAACTTAGAGGAGATGGAAAAATTCCTTGAAAATCATGCCCTACCCAGGTTGACTTGGACAGGTGTAGAACACTTGAACAGAGTTCATCACAAAAGAAGAAACTGAGCAGGTCATAAAAAGACTTCCCAACAAAAATGAAACTGGACCAGATAACTTCATGGCTGAATTCTACCAAACATTCAGATAAACTGTATCTTCAATTCTACTTAAATTTGTTAAAAAAAAATAGAAAAAGTAGCAACACTCCCATAGTCATTCTATGAAGAAAGCATAACCTCAATACCAAAACTAGGCAAAGATAAATCCAGAAAGAAAACTACAGACCATTCTTTCTCATGAATGAATATAGATGCAAAAATCCGTAACAAAAATACTGGCCAATAGAATCCAACAGATTACTTTTTTAAAAAAATTCATCATGACCAAGTGGGATGCATAACACGTATGCAAGGGTGGTTCAACATAAGAAAAACAATGTAATTCATCACACTAACAAAGCAAATAATAAGAACCACTTGATTCTAGCAACTGATGCGAAAATATCCAACACCTCTCCCTGATTAATAGACTCAGCAAAACAGGTAATAAAAGAGAATTCCTCAAGATAGTGAAAAGTATATACACAAAACCAAGAACCAATACCCTTCTCAATGGAGAAAGACTAAAAGCATTCTCCTTGCTAACAGGGAGCAGATAAAGATATCCCCTGTCACCACTTCTATTCAATATTGTATTGGAAAGACTTGTAGAACAATATGGCAAGAAAAATAAGAAGCATCTAGATCAGAAGATGGTGAAACTGTCGCTACATGCAGATGATATGACAGTGAGCACAGAAAACTCCAAAATCTCAAACAAAAAATGGTTAGAGCTAGTACACCAATTCAGTAGAGTGGCAGTATTCAAGATAAATATCCAAAAGGCAGTAGGATTCCTCTACAGTAACAAAGAAAACACAGAGAAGGAAAATAAGCAATGCCATTTACAATTGTTGTTGTTATGTGCCACAAGTCGCCTGTGACCCTACGTACAGCAGCTCTGAAGCCTGCCCTGTCCTGAGCCAGTCTCGTTAATTCCAACACACCAACTCCCAATGCCCCAGTATCAATCCATCTCATGTGGGGTCTTCCTCTCCACCCTTCCAAGCATGATGTCCTTCTCCGAGGACCGGTCCTCCTGGCCATGTGCCAAAGTATGTGAGACAGAGCTTCAAAATCCTAGCCTCCAAGAAGAAACTTTGTTTCACCCTCTACAAGATAGACCTATTTTTTTTCTTGACAGTCCGTGTTACGTTCAAGACTTTCCTCCAGCACCACAGCTCAAAGACATAGTTTCGCTTTCTGTCATCCTGAGTCATTGTCCAGCTCTCTGAACCATGGCCTGCAGTCTCCATTTACAGTAGCCAACGACAAATCCAGATATTCAGGAATAAACCTAAATAGAGATACAAAGAGTATTGAGGGTACCGGGGACTGCTAGGAAAACAAACAGATTCATCCTGGAAAGGGT
>NW_006400081.1:774523-775837 GCF_000299155.1 Elephantulus edwardii | reverse complement strand
ACAATCCTACTAAAACCAATCTACATGTTCAACACAATCCCAATATAGATACCAAATTCATTTCTCAAACAGAGAGAAAATACAATTGGCAAGCTTATTTTGAGATAAAAGAGACCTCGAATAGGCAAAGCACTTCAAAAAAACAAATATGAAGTGCGAGGCATAGAACTCCCTGATCTCAAAACTTACTATAGAGCAGTAGTAACCAAAAAGAGCATGGTACTGGTACATTGACAGGCACATAGACCAATGGAACAGAATCAAGAATTCAGAAATTAACGTATCTATCTATGATCAACTGATCCTCGACAAAGAAACAAAACCTATCAATTGGGCAAAAGACAACCTGTTCAACAAATGGAGCTGGCAAAATGAGACTATTGCAGAAAGATGAAGGAGGATCCAGGCCTCTCACCATACAAACAAACAAACAAGCAAACAAATAAATAAATAAACAAACAAACTCAAGGTAGACCAGAGACCTATACATAAAAACCATAAAGATAGTAAGAGACAAAATGAGACCAGGTTTTGAAGGCCTAGCCTATGGTATAAAAAGGCTAACAAATACAGCCAGAAATGCACAACAAGGAGAAGACAAAATTGATGAATGGGACCTGCTAAAGATTAAATCTCTGTGCTCAACAAAAACTTTTCCCAATAAGGTGAAAAGAAAACCTACTTCTTGGGGAAAAAATATTAGGCAATATGATTTCGGACAAGGCTCTCAAAACAAATGTTTGCAGAATATTACAGGATCTCTATAAGAAAAAGACTGATAAACCAATTACAAAATGGGCAGAAGACATGGAAAGACTTTTCACAGAAGACATTGGATGACCAACAAACACATGAAGAAATGCTCCAAATCACTGGCAGTATGGGAGATACAAATCAAAACCACAATACCCCAGTAGCAGTGGTAAAGAGTAGTATTCCATCATGTGAATGTACCTTACTTTCTCAATCTATCAGCTTGTGGTTGGACATTTGGGCTGTTTCCATTTTCTTGCAATGGTGAATAATGCTGGTATGAACATTAGTTAGTTAGTGCCGCAGTTCTCATTTTCTCGGGGTATATTCCAAGCAGTGGAATAGCCAGGTCATATGGAATGTCTTTGTTCAGCTTTCTGAGGAAATGCCAAACTGCGTTCCAGAGTGATTGTACCATTTTATAATCTCACAAACAGGGTATAAGAGTTCCTATCTCACCACACCTTTTTCAACTTTTATTACTTGCTGTTCTGTTATTTCTTGTTGTTGTTGTTGTTATGTATTGTGGAATTGCTTGAGACTCATAGCGACTCTGTGTAG
>NW_006400081.1:773694-774273 GCF_000299155.1 Elephantulus edwardii | reverse complement strand
AGTCCCTGAATCAATCCACCTCATAGAGGGTCTTCCCCTCTTGAGCTGTCTCTCTACACTTCCAAGCATGATGTCCCTCTCCAAGGACAGGTCGCTCCTTACAACATGTCCAAAGTATGTCAGAAGAAGCCCCAGAATCTTTGCCTCCAAGGAACAGCCCGATTTAACACTCTCAAGGATGAATCTGTTTGTTTTCTTAGCAGTTCATGGTACACTCCATACTATTCTCCAGCATCACAGCTGAAAGGCATCAATTCTCCTTCTATCCTCCCTAGTCATTGTCCAGCTCTCTGATGCATAACAAATAATAGCAAAGACCACGCCCTGTATCAGATGCACCTTAGTCTCCAGAGAGACACCGTTGTTCTTCAGTACTTTGGAGAGGTCCCTGACAGCAGAGTTTCCCATGACAATATGTCTTTTAATTTCCTGGCTGCTGGTGCCAAGAGTGCTGACTGAAGAGCCAAGGAGACTAAAGTTGCTAAAAATCTCAATCTCTTCACCATCCATCCTGATGCTGCCAATTGGCCCAGTGGTGAGAATCTTTGTCTTCTTGATATTGAACCTCAATCCATATTG
>NW_006400081.1:769881-771677 GCF_000299155.1 Elephantulus edwardii | reverse complement strand
TCCAGTGGTTGAGAATCTTTGTCTTCTTGAAATTGAGCCTCATCCATATTGGAGGCTTCAGTCCTTGACCCTCTACAGCAAGCACTTCAGGTCCTCTTCAGTTTCAGCAAGCAGGGTTGTGCCATCTGCATATCGCAGATTGTTGATAGATCGTCCACCAATCTTGACCTCACATTCCTCCTCATAGAGACCAGCCTCCCAGATAATCTGTTCTGCATACAGGTTGAAAAGGTATGGACACAGGACAGGACACATCCCTGGCATACGCCCTTCCCTATTTTGAACCGTGCAGTGTTTCCTTGCTCTGTTCTGACCACTGACTCTTGGTGCAAGTACAGGTTTCTCATTAGCACGATCAAGTGTTCTGGGATTCCCATTCTTCTCAGAGTCAGCCGCAGTTTGTTATGATCCACACATGTTCTAGGATTCCTACTCTTCTGAATGTTGGCCATAATTTGCTGTGATTCCCTACATCAAATGCCTTTGCAGAGTAAATGCAAATAGACGTGTTTCTTGTATTTTCTGCTTTCAGCCACAATCCATCCAACATCAGCACTGATACCCCTGGTGCCCAAGCCTCTTCTAAAGCCAACTTGAACTTCTGGCAGTTCCCTGTCAGTGTACTGTTCTAGCTATATTTTAATGATCTTCAACAATTTTCTTGAAGTTGAGATGTAATCCATATTAAATGCTTTGATCTTCTGCAGCAAGCATTTCAGATCCTTCTCACTTTCAGCACCCGACCTGCTTAGTGACCTTAAACTTCTTCTTTGCTAAAACCTATGAGTCTGATCTTTACTGGTTAGTGTAAAGGATGCCCTTTAGAATTAAAAAAAGGCTCGTAAATGTTCTCCAAGGGTACAAATTGAAGTGAATGTAACTTGTTCAAATCTTTCTTTCTCTTTTTCTTCAGAGATGGGATCAGTTCAGTTAATAAGGTTTTAACAAAGGGTTGAGCATATCCTGGCCCTGCCAGATGGTGTCATGTATTAGGGAAGAACAAACAAAAATTAGTTTATGAGGAGGGAAAAGAAAAAGTGCCACAATGAATGAATGAAAATCCAAAATCTCTCTAACTGTTCATTAAAATTAATAAAATAATTTTTTAAAAATAGTCTACATGGGAAATGACACTATCTGAACTGCATCTAAAAACCACAAACCATCAAGAAACACACAGTCCACAAGAGGCTAGAAGTGCCAAGACAGATCTTTCCAGAGTGAACACAGAGAGCATAGCCCTGTCAATGTCTTAGATCGGGACTTCAAACCTCCAGAATTTAATGAGAGATGGTAGATTTCTTTTTTCTTTTCTTTTTTTTTCAGATCCACCTGGTTCCACAAAATTCACTTTGCAACACTTGGTATTTACAAAAGACCTATTTAACATAGAACAGCAAACAATGAAACCATCATTGGTGATTTGTCTTGCAGCAAGTTATTACAGATACCACCAGCACTTTGAGCACAGAATGGCATCCCCAGGCACCTTCCTTGGAAGTTACACTGTACACACATTACTTTTACTTTATACAAAGTGCCTCTTTATCAGATCAGCCCTCCATTTTCTGTATGCTGGTGTACAGTTGAGATTTATGATGTTAGATATAATTTGGTAGTTTATTTTGAGGGTCTGAGAATGTGCAAAAATTTTCCCCACAAATGGTTATTGGTTCTTTGTTTAATGAATAGTCATGGCTTCTTTAAGGAATATACTGAGTCACTGTATCGAAAGGAATTGGAAGACACAGAAGAATTTCATGAAACAACATATGAGCAAGAGCCTATGGTGATGA
>NW_006400081.1:767278-768521 GCF_000299155.1 Elephantulus edwardii | reverse complement strand
GGAGTTTAGGGCTGTTGTACATAGGGTCGCTATGAGTCGCAGGCGACTCGACGGCACATAACAACAACAACAACATTTCAGCTTACAAAAAAATTCCCCAAAATGGTCTTCTTTCTGATGATACATGAAACCCATTCCATAATGGTAACTCCTGAAACTCAGGTATCCTTCTCAGGGCAGGACAGAGCAAGGCAGCAACATGTCCAGAAGTGATAGTCGCCTGTGATTCATAGTTTCCCTACATACAACAGCCTTAAACCCTGCTTGATCCTGTGTTAGTCTTACTGTCTCTGACACATTTACCCTAATTTCCCCAGTCACTGAATCAATCCATCTCATCGAGGGTCTTCCTCTCTTGTGCTGTCCCTCCATCCTCCCAAGCCTAACGTCCTTCTCCAAGAACATGTCCCTCCTCACAACATGTCCAAAGCATGTCAGATGAAGCTTCAGAATCCTTGCCTCCAAGGAGCAGTCTAGTCTCATCCTGTTCATTCTCCAAGCAGTCCATTCAAGTCTCTTCTCCAGCACCAGAGCTCAAAGGCATCAATTCTTTTTCGATCATTCCTAGTCATTGTCCAGCTTTCTGATTGATTTCTGCAAGTAATTGCAAAGACTATGGCCTGGTTCAGACACACCTTAATCTCCAGACTGACATCATTGCTCTTCAGTGTTTTGGAGAGGTCTCTGGCAGAAGACTTTCCCAATGAAATTCATCTTTTAATTTCCTGGCTGTTGGTAGGTACCAAGAGTGTTGATTGTGGAGAAAAGCAATCTAAATCTGTTAACAGTCTCTGTCTCTTCACCATCTAACATGATGCTGCCAACTGGACCAGTGGTGAGAATCTTCGTTTTCTTCATGTTGAGCTTCAATCCATACTGGAGACTGTAGACCTTGACCTTCTGCAGCAAACACTTCAGGTCCTCCTCAGTTTACCACTTCCAAAATTTTCACAAGGTTCATTCATCCTCTTCTAGTACTCACATATCTTACCAAGGCATCTAGGCTAAATATCTATTTGCATTATGCCATCAATATGATGGGCCAGTACAGGTACAGAATAAAGCTAGTCAAGCACTCATCTTCCACGATTTTGTATTATGATCATCAGGAGATCTGATCAAATATTGGTTCAGTATAGGTCGCGGTACTATGTTGCCAGGAGGGACGGGTCCTTGGAGAGGGACATCATGCTTGGGAGGGTGGAGGGACAGCGCAGGAGGGGAAGACCCTCTAAGAGATGGA
>NW_006400081.1:756922-761003 GCF_000299155.1 Elephantulus edwardii | reverse complement strand
GTGCAACAATGAATGAATGAAAACCCCAAATCTCTGTAAATGTTCATTAAAACTAATAAAATTTAATAAAAAAAAAAAAGAAAACAAAGGTTCTCACCACTGGGCCAATTTGCAGCATCAGGATGGATGGTGAAGAGATTGAGATAGTTAATAGTTTTAGTTTGCTTGGTTCCACAGTCAACACTCTTGATAACAGCAGTCAGGAAATCAGGAGATGAATTGCATTGAGAATGTCAGCTGAGAGGGACCTCTCAAGAGTACTGAAGTGCAACGACATCAAGCTGGAGACTAAGGTGCGCCTGATCCCGGCTATAGTCTTTGCAATTATGTGCTATGGATCAGAGAGTTGGACAGTGAATAGGGATGATAGAAAGAGAATTGATTCCTTTGAGTTGTGGTGCTGGAGAAGAATGTGGATTGCTAGAACAAACACGTTTGTCCTGGAGAGGGTGAAGCCGGGCTGCTCCTTGGAGTCAAGGATTCTGAAGCTTCGTCTGACATACTTTGGGCATGTTGCAAGGCGGGACTGGTCCTTGAAGAGGGACATCATCTTTGGGAGAGTGGAGACCGGTGCAGGAGAGGAAGACCCTCAATGACATGGATCAATTCTGTGACTGGAGTGGTGGGAATGAGTGTGTTTGAGACGGCGAGGTTGGCACAGGATAGAACAGTGTTTAGGGCTCTTGTACATAGGGTCTCTATGAGTCGCAAATGACTCAATGACACATAACAACAACAAACATAAGAAAAGGGGTTATTATTCCTACCACGCATGTGCAGAGCACTGCTGACTTTCTTTAGTGATGTGAGTGGAAAATACTTGCCCAACCAATATGGTCTCTTGGGTGGCAAGCTCTAGCAGGGCCCCTTATGAGATGAAAGACTCGCTGTTAGCTGGAAAGTTAGATGTTAGGATACACCCAGGGTGCCTTGGAAGAAAGGTCTGTACATTGCATTGTCTGAAAAAACACTCACTGAAAACCCACTGGGACCCAGTTCTGCTCTGATATACATGGTGCCAACAGTCAGATTTGACTTGGTGGTAACTGGGTTTCTAAGTTTTCAACTTCTGTGAAAAACTGAAGTAGATTCATAGCACACATCTGAGACAGTGTTTCAGGAAGATCCCAAAGGGTCCCAAGCCATCTGTCATTCTCAAGGCTCTGAGCCAATCAATGCCTCTGGCACTGAAACTAATGCTGTTGTTGTTGTTGATTGCTGTAAAGTTGAGCAGGACGCCTAGTGAACCTATGAAGAAAACACCTGAAGGCTTTCTATAACTATTGCCATTTCTCAGAGTTCATAGAGTTTCCAGAGGCATTTTGTTTAAGAAGTGGCTGCCACTCCTGATTCCAAGCCTGTTTTAAACCAAACATTGTCCACCATGGGTAACAGTTATACCATTTGACACCCCAATGGCACAAAGTTCAGCATCACAGCAACCCAGGTTACCTCAGTACAGCGTATTGACAGAACGAGTGCTATACCACTTAAAAGGATGTTCCTCCAAAATACAACAACTGACCTTTAAATACAAAGGCTGCCCTCAACTTCTTGTTGACTAAACAAGAGGCTTAAATAAAAAACAACCAAAGTAGTATTCTGTTGTTTTTATGTGCCATTGAGTTGCCCGTGACCTATAATGACCTTATGTACAGCAGCTTTGAACCCTTCTTTGTCCTGAGCCTGTCTCACTTAGTCCGACACACCAAACCTCACTGCCCCAAATACTGTATAAATCCATCTCATCCTGGATCTTTTTCTTCTGTGCTGAAACAAATAAGAGACCATTAATCTTCATGAATGAGCCCTGGTGGCCTAGTTGTAAGAAGTCACAATGCAATTCCAAAGACATGCAGTGTGAATCCACAAGCTGATCCACGGGAGAAAGATGGGCCATCTCCTCCTATGGGATTAACTGCTTCTGAAAATCCTCTGGAGGGTCAGCTATAGGTCTGTTCCAACTTCACAGTACACAGCCACAACCACCACCAATCCTCATATAGCAACTGTGTCTTCTTGTCGCTGTAAGCTGTTGGCTTACCCACTGAAAACCCTGTGGGACCCAGTTCTGCACTGACAGACGTGATGAACTGACCCAGAGCCCACTTTCTAGCAGGTTGTTGGAGACTGTAAATTGCATGGAAGAGATTACCTATCTTTCTTCCACAAAGCAGCTGGTGGATTTAAACCACCTGCCTTTGGGTTGGCAGAGCAACTCCATATCCACTAGGTCATTATTTGTAATAGGTTGCCAGTCGGTATAATTTCTCTAGAAACCTAATCAGCTATCCATTATCATATAGCCATTTGGCTCACTCTCCCTAATTTTTTATTAATTAGCTTACTGTGTTAATTGCACAAATCTTGTTTTGATGGGTGCAGTCAACTAAGCACTACTTATATAAGAGTTTGCTTTTAAAAGGAGTCTACATTAAAAAGAAATTCAATGGAGAAGATTTAGGTCAGAATTAAAAACATGCTTTAGCAATAAATACCTAGAAATGTGAAAGTTATGTGCAAAATCTATTAAAGAAAACTCTGCAGCCATTAAAATATTTTCAGAAGACATTTGATGATGTAGATAAGTATTCATGTTAATAAGCCATAAAGCAATTGCAAATACAGGATGAGCTCATTTTTGGCCTAATTGTATATCTATATTTAGAAAAAAATAAATAAGACAAATAAGCACTTCCAAGGTTTTTTCCTTTTTAAGATTAATTTTCAAATCAGAAGGATCTCCTTATATATTGCAATTATGCTTTGATTTTATGTGTTATTTTCATTAAACCAGATATATCAATTGGTAATATATCGAACATATTATGGACTGCCAAAAGAACAAACAGGTCTGTCCTGGAGAGGGTGAAGCTAAGTTTCTCCTTGGAGGCAAGGATTTTGAAGCTCTGTCTCACATAATTTGGGCATGTGGCCAAAAGGGACCAGTCCTTGGAAAAGGACATCATGCTTGCAAGGGTGGAGGGACAGAGCAGAAAAGGAAGACCCTGGATGAGATGGATTGACACAGTAACTGGGGTAGCAGGGGCAGGTTTGTCTGAGACAATGAGACTGGCTCAGGGTAGGGCAGGGTTCACAGCTATTACGCATAGGGTTTATGTGCTATGAGTATATGTATATGCACTATGAGTCATAGTCGACTCAACAGTACATAACAACAATTTAGATCAGTTATTCTGCCCTAGGCTGTAGGGAATTGTGCTGTCAAATCAAGGGTGATACATCTCTGATGGTATGAATCCACCAGCATCTCCTTGGGATGATGGACAGTCTCCTCCCGTGTGATTTACTGCTTCTGAAAACCTACTGAAGGGTCAGCTATGGGTGGGTTCCAAATCCACAGCAATGAGTTTGAGTGAATTTTCATGCCTTCATGACAAAAAGCAGATTCAGTTTTGCAGTCCTTATAGAACTTGAAGCATGCCCTCACTAATTGCCATGGAGGCAGAAGTAACTGCTCACTCTCCTGTACTTTTTCGGAGGCTGTAAATCACATAGGAAGAGCTTGAATCTCTTTCTTCTGCAAAGCCATCGTGCAATGCAGCCTTCAGAGAAGCACCTCTTTGGATTATTAATGCCACCGTGTGGATTAGCACCACCAGATCTCCCCATCAGGTGCTTAAATTAACCTTTAATGAAGCACAACACATGAGCAAAGATCTCATTTTCACATAGTGCAAAATGACAAAACATTATCTCCACTGGAAATTTACTAAGAAGAAAAAATGCATCTTAAAGAATTCTGTACAGGAAGTCTGTACAAATCAAACTAGTTTGATTTTTGTAAAAAACCTATTTAAAAAAAAAAACACAACCCAAACTTTGAATCTCATTCCACATCCTTTTTTCAGATAATCATAAATACTGACGCTACCTGTCATTTTCTCATGGTACCACCAGATGGCAGTAATTGACTGCTTTTACACTGGTATTCCCCAGTTTTGCAATAAAACGGCACTTGTTTCCCTTTTTCTTTCTTTCTTTCTTTCTTTCTTTCTTTCTTTCTTTCTTTCTTTCTTTCTTTCTTTCTTTCTTTCTTTCTTTCTTTCTTTCTTTCTTT
>NW_006400081.1:755138-756822 GCF_000299155.1 Elephantulus edwardii | reverse complement strand
TTCTTTCTTTCTTTCTTTCTTTCTTCTTTCTTTCGTTCTTTCTTTCTTTCTTTTCTTAGCTATCACTTCAAGGGTAGCAAAATTTTATTCTTAGGTGACAGACATCAACTTGACCATGACTCATGTTGTTAGGTTCCATCAAGGTAAGTACAACTCATAGTGACCCTATGAACAACAGACCCACCCTGTCCTATCCTGTGCCAATTCTAATGATCTCTGACACACTTAAGCCTTATTGCTAGAGTCACTATGTCAGTCCATTTGAATGAGCGTCTTCGTTTATTCGTTGATACTCTTCCTCTCCAAGCATAATGGCCCTTTCCAAAGAATTGCCTTTGCAGCCCTGGATGCACTCACCAGTCTATGGAGGAAATTTCAAGGACACTTATCCAGCCAATGAATTGGAAAAGGTCTGTCTCGGTTCCCATTCCCAAGAATGGATCCAACAGCCCTTTGTGGGAGCTATTGAAGAATATTAATATCACATGCAAGCAAAATCCTGCCAAAGATCATTCAAAAATGGCTACAACAGTACATAAATAGGGAACTCCCAGAAATTCAAGCAGGATTTAGAAGAGGCTGTGGCACCAGGGATATCATATACATATAATGTCTAATTCTAAAGAATATGATGTCAGATGGATCCTGGCTGAAAGTAAAGCATTCCAGAAGAATGTTTATTTGCACTTTACTGACTATGCAATGGCATTTAACTGTGTGGGTCCTATTAGGTTGTGGCTGCCATGGAGAAGAATGGGGAATCCCAAAGCACTTAATTGTGCTCATGTGAAACCTGGACCTAGGCCAGGAGGCAATTGTGCAAACAGAACAAGGGAACACTACATGGTTTAAAATTAAGAAGGAAGTGTGTGAGGGTTGTATTCTCTTTCCATACCTATTCAATGTGTACACTGAACAAATTTTTTTGAGAAGCTGGCTTCTGTGAAGAGGAATGTTACATCAGGATCAGAGGGAGACTCATCGACAGCCTACGTTATGCAGGTGACACTAAAATGGCAAATGTGACTTTGATGAAGATTTACAGAGAAATATGGTGTTCATTCTTTTCTGCACATTTCCCTCGTTCTTCTTCTCTTCTCCCTCCACAAGTCCACTTGCAGTGCACCTCTTGATCCAGATTGTTGTCATACACATAATGTATAATTCTAAAAGATATGTTTTCTGTTAGTTATAATCTGGAAGTAGTGCAGCCGGCGTGTTCTCACTGTCCACAGATGATGAGACTCTGTTCCAGATATTTGAGGCATGTTATCTGGATGAGCCAGTAATTGGAAAAAATCACATGATGCTTGGAAAAGTGAAGGATCAGTGAAGACCTTGTAATGAGGTGGACTGACGCAGTGGTTGTAACGATGGGCTGAAACACCAGAGACTGGAAAAACAGTAAGTGTGGTGCAGGGCTTGGTGCGTCAGAGTGGACTAAAGGCATCTAATGATAACATGAGGGCTTAAAATCACTGACACTTGTGTGTAATTGGAGTTGAATTAAAGCTGAGCTTTATCTCCCTTATAAAGTCTACCATGAGTCCAGAATCTATGAGAGATTTTTTAAAGCTATCTCTCTTTAAAAAAAAATGTATTTGCTATGAATAAGTCATTGATTGTGCAAAATTCGATCATTCTATCTCCAGCTCCATTTCTGTCACCGAGTCCATGTTTTCCA
>NW_006400081.1:752480-753093 GCF_000299155.1 Elephantulus edwardii | reverse complement strand
GGGTGGAGGGACAGCGCAGGAGATGAAGGCCCTCTATGAGGTGGATTGATTCAGTGACTGGGATAATTGGGATGGGAGTGTCAGAGACAGTGCGAATGGCCCAGGACAGAGCGGAGTTTAGGGCTGTTGTACATAGGGTCGCTATGAGTCGCAGGCGACTCGATGGCACATAACAACAACAACAACCTCTCTTTAATGATAGTCCCTTTCTCCTTGGTGCTGACATGGGCCTTGTGATGAGATTTCTTTTATCTGAGGTCTGGTTGGTATGGGATCTCATAATCTATTCCCAGAGGCTCGTTTTCATTAGAATCCAACAAATATGCGATGTGATAACTTGTGCCTGAAGGTTCTTGGTACAGAGTACTATCAACTCCATTACATCTCCAGAAACAGACATGACTCAGGAGGAACCTTCACAAATAAATTATCATAAAAACTTGTCAGAATCCTAAGGCCACCTTGTCATAAATAGAATGACATGTAATGGGCTGATCATGTAATCATACTTATGTGCCAAGTTCTCACTTCCAGATATTCCACCATTAATGTCTTTAATAGTGTTTTAGCCTGTATGAATTTTATAAACTTTAGTTTCTCCTCCAGCATCCTA
>NW_006400081.1:749739-752380 GCF_000299155.1 Elephantulus edwardii | reverse complement strand
GGGGAAAACAACACTGACTACAGCAGTTGTTGATGGTCTGTACCGCAATCAGCACCTGGCCTAGTTTTCACTGCTGGTATTGAACTTCTCCAATGATTCCTTCCACAGATGTAATTGATCTGATTCCTATGCATACCATCAGGGGAAATCCTGTGTTTATGTTTCTCATAAAATATATTTGCAATGAATAAATAATTGATTGATTATACAGAATTATACCATTCTATCCCAGCCTCATTTATGTCATTAAGTCTATGTTTTCCGACTACTGATCCTTCTTCCTGGTTCCCAACATCTGCAATCCAGTCATCCATCCATTATTATTAATGCATCTTGGTTGTGTAATGTCTGTGCTTCATTGACTATACAAAGGCATTTGTGTGGATCACAACAAATTGTGGCTAATCTTGAGGAGAATAGGAATCTTAGAATACTTAATTGTGA
Source organism: Elephantulus edwardii (assembly GCF_000299155.1). NCBI lineage: Eukaryota > Metazoa > Chordata > Mammalia > Macroscelidea > Macroscelididae > Elephantulus > Elephantulus edwardii. The sequence continues at coordinate 751,936 of NW_006400081.1, read as the reverse complement.
TCATGGGAAACCCATACTTGGACCAGAAAGCAGTCCTCAGAACAGATCAAGAAACACTGCATGGTTTAAAATCAGGAAAGGAGTGCATCAAGGATGCATCCTGTCTCCATACCTTTTCAACCTATGAGTAGAACAGATCGTTTGGGAGACTGGGCTTTATGAGGCCGAATGTGGCATCAGAATTGGAGGAAGACTCATCAACAACCTGCAATATGCAGATGACACAATCTTGCTTGCTGAAACTGAGGAAGACATGACCTGTTTCCTACAGAAGGTCAAGGATGGTAGTCTTCAATATGGATTGAAGCCCAACATCAAGAAGACAAAGATTCTGACCACCGGGCCAATGACAGCAATGATATATGGAGAAGAGATTGAGTTTGTTAACAATTGCAACATGCTTGGCTACACAATCAGGAAATTAAAAGATGAATTGCATTGGGGAAATATGCTGTCAGGGACTTCTCCAGAGTACTGAAAAGCAATGATGTCAGTCAAGAGACTAAGCTGCGCCTAATCCAGGCCATGGTCTTCTCAATTACTTGCTATGCATCAGAGAGATGAACAATGACTAAGGATGACAGAAGAACAATCGATGCCTTTGAGTTGTGGTGCTGGAGAAGAGTCTTGAGCATACCATGGACTTCCAAGAAAACAAATAGATCTGTCTTGGAGAAGGTGAAACCAAGTTTCTCCTTAAAAGTTAGAATTTGGAAGCTCCATCTCACCTACTTTTGGCACATTGCCACGACACAGCAGTCCTTGGAGAAGGACATCATGCTTGAAAGGATGGAGGGACAGAGCAGAAGAGGAAGACCCTAGATGAGATGGATTGCTATAATAACTGTGGCAATGGGGGGGGGGATGGTTGTGTCAAAATCAGTGAGACTGGCCCAGGACAGGGCAGGCTTCAGAGCTGCTGTACATAGGGTCACTATAATTTACAGACAACTCGACACACATAACAACAACAACACTGTTTGGTTGTTTTGGATAATGCTGCTGTAAATATGTTGGCATATGCCTCCTTTGTTGAGTATATACTTGAGTGGAATTGCTGCTCCTTGTGATAACACCCTGCTTAATATTTGAGAATGTGCAAATTTTACCAAAGTTGAGCCCAATGTTTTAAAAACTGAGTTGTCTACAAAATGGAAGACCTCTTTGATATATCTCCCAGGATAGCGCTCATTAAATAGTCTGTCCAAAATCATCTCATAGGATTCAGTATTTTATCTTTGCCACACCACTGTCTTATGGGGAGGGTGGGAAGTGACATCTTCTTCCTATTGCATTTCAAAAATCCTTCATATAAAGTTAAGACAGTGTTCTCCTGTTTAATCCTGAAACCTAGATAATGATCCCCTATGATGTAAACTGATACCCTTTTATTCTCAGGGACTACCAAAAGAACAAACAGCTATATCTGGAGTGCTCTTTGGAGGCAAGAATGATGAGTTTCACCTCACATATTTTAGACATATTGCTAGGAGGGGCTATTCCTTGGAGAGGGACATGATGCTGGGAAGGGTGGAGGTTTGGCAAAGAAGAGGAAGACCCTCAACCAGGTGGACTGACACAGTGACTGCTGCAATGGGCTTTTAATATCACGAAGTGTGAGGATGGCTCAGGATAGACCAGAGTTCAGATCTTTTGTTCATGGTTCTCTATGTGCCGTACTAGACTCGGTGACACCTAACAACAATAATAATTCTAAACATTTTTCTTGTAATCTAGCCAAAGACATATTTGGTAACTAAGGCTAAGGGTGACCATCTTAATGTCTTTTAGGTTTAAGTTACATCAGTCCATCTTCTCACATGGGAGAAGGATGGGCAATCTCCTCCTTACATGTTGTTGTTGATTGCCATCGAGTCAAACATGACCCCTAGTGACACTATGAACAAAAGGCATGAGGACTTTCCATAACTATCGTCATTTATCAAAGTTTATAGTGTTTCCAGAGGCATGTTGTTTAGGAAGTGGATGCCACTCTTGCTTCCAATCTATACAGAGACCATAACCGACATCCAAGCAGATATATGCACACCCACGTTTATCGCGGCTTTGTTCACAATAGCAAGGAGTTGGAAACAACCTAAATGCCCATCAACAAACAAAATGGATAGAGAAGCTGTGGTATATTCACACAATGGAATACTACGCTGCATTGAAAAACAAGGAACTCATGCAATAT
>NW_006400081.1:748783-749410 GCF_000299155.1 Elephantulus edwardii | reverse complement strand
CAATATTTAAAATTTAATATTTTAAGAAAGAATTCCAGCAGAACTACTCATGATCTAGTAAGCAAGTACATAATAAAAGACATTTTGGTGTGTACTTTTGCAATAAATAGCTTACATATTATTCTCTACACTAAACTAAAAGGCAGATGAATAACTCATAAAAAGGTATAAGGGACTGCAGAAGGAACTAATCTGTGTCCTCCCCAAACACCTTTAATTTAAAGAAAATGGAGTAAAGGGATAAAAAAAGGTGGGGTGCGGGAAGGCATAACTGCTTATCGGTGTCTCAAGCACTAAGTTTTTCCACTAAGCAGCAAAATGAAAACACTGGAAACAGGTTACTCTCCATTACCTTTGGGGAAGGTAAAGTAACAAACCTGTATTTTATCCTGTGTCCTGATGATAAATGGGAAAATTGTTCATATTTTAGCACGATTGTCAACATTGACAAATTATTTTAGTAATAATTGAAAGCAATAGAGTTGACTAACTTTTCATCTTGTTCTGCTAAACCCAATTAAGTATACCGTTTCCTTTCACACATAATTAATTGCCTTGTGCTCTGTGGTTCATAGCACAAGCAATCATGGACTAAAAGATGTTTGAGTTTGGTTTGTTTTTTTTTTT
>NW_006400081.1:731113-739348 GCF_000299155.1 Elephantulus edwardii | reverse complement strand
TCTCGCTGCGTCGCCCTTGCGCTGCGTCGCCCTCGCGCAGATGTTTGAGTTTTGATGGGGTGATATCTTTTCAGGCATCGAGGAAACTTAGTAATGTCCATGGAAAAATGTAAAGTGATGATTTTACAATCAATGCATAAATAAAATCTGCTTCAGTGCCTTTTTCCATGTTGTATGACCAGGTTAGCTCATGAAAGAAAGACATTCCTCTGCTTTCATTGTTTTGTTTGTTATTATGTGCCATCAAGTCACTTGCGACTCATAGTGACCCTACATACAAGAGCTCTAAACTCTGCTCTATCCTGTGCCAACCTCACTGTCTCTGACACACCTACTCCCATTACCTCAATCACTGACTTGATCCATCTCATTGAGGGTCTTCCTCTCTTGCGCCGTACCTCCACTCTCCCAAACATGATGTCCGTCTCCAAGCACTCCTTGCAACATGTCCAAAGTATGTCAGATGAAGCTTCAGAATCCTTGCTTCCAAGGAGCAGCCCGGCTTCACCCTCTCCAGGACAGACCTGTTTGTTCTAGCAGTCCATGGCATATTCAACACTCTTCTATAGCAACACAGATCAAAGGCATCAATTCTCTTTTTATCATCCCTGGTGACTGGCTGGCTCTCTGATGTATAGCACGCAATTGCTAAGACTATGGCCCGGGTCAGGCACACCTTCGTCTCTAGCCTGACACCGTTGCTCTTTAGTACTCTGGAGAGGTCCCTCACAGCTGACTTTCCCAATTTCCTGGCTGTTGGCACCAAAAGTGTTGACTGTGGAGTCAAGCAAACTAAAACTGTTAACTATCTCAATCTCTTCACCATCCATTATGATGCTGCCAGTTGGCCCAGTGGTAAGATTCTTTGTTGTCTTGATGTTGAGCTTCAATCCATATAGAAGGCTGCAGTCCTTGACCTTCTGCAGCAAGCGTTTTAGGTCCTCCTCACTTTCAGCAAGCAGAGTTGTGTCATCTGAATAATGCAAGTTGTTGATGAATCTTCCACCAATCCTGATGCCACAATTCCTCCTCATACAGCCCAGTGTCCTGGATGATCTGTTCTGTATACAGACTGAAAAGGTATGGAGACAGAATACATTCCTGGCGGACACCCTTCCCAATTTTGAACCATGCACTTTCTCCATGCTCTATTCAAATGACTGTCTCCTGCTCCAAGTATTGGTTTCACATAAGCACAGTCAAGTGTTCTGGGATTCCCATTTTTCTCAGAATCACCCACAGTTTGTTGTGATTCACACGGTCAAAAGCCTTTGCATAGTCAATGAAGCACAGATAGACATTCCTCTGGTACTCTCTGGTTTCAGCCAAGATCCATCTAACATTAGCTATAATATCCCTATTACCAAGCCCTCTTCTAAACCCAGCCTGCACATATGGCAGTTCTCTGTTGATGTGTTGCTCCAGTTGTTTTTTGATAATTTTCAGCAGAAAATTCTCTAATGAATGATTATAATTTCTTGGCTTTAGCACAAACAGAGAGGGCATTGCGTTGTTGTGTACCATAGACTTGGAACCAACCCATAACTAACCCTCCGGTGTGTTTTCAGAGGCCACTAATTGCATGGGAGATTGCTATCCTTCTGCTGAACAGCTGGTGACCTCAAACCATGTGCCTTTGGAATTACAGCACAGATTCTTGACACTTAGGCCACCAGAGCACATTAGGTTCTTCTATTCATCTATTCGATTTTCTATTTCAGATTTTTCAACGGGAAGGGGGAAAAAATTTCTACTGGAAGAGAAAAAAAATCACCTCATTCTTTGAATCTGGGGTTTTTTAAGGCTTTCCAGAAGGCCAATACATGTTTCCATAGTCTGATTGGTTCTATAGAAATTACATAGAAAAACAATGTCCATTGAAAAACAAAATTACAACTAGACCAATGAGCAACATCATGATAAGTGAAGAAAAGATTGAAGCTGTCAAGGATTTCCTTTTACTTGAATCCACAATCAGCACTGATGGAGGGTTACCATGAGTCATAATTAATTGAGTGGCATTGAGTTTGGGCTGAATTTTTGTCAGGACTTCTATGTTTGCTCCTATTTCTTTTCCATAATCTTGAGAGTTTTAGGTTTTACATTTAGGTTTTTTATTGATCTTATGTGAAGTTTTGGTTTTGTTTTTTTTTAATAGGAGTAATAGTTATCCCATTTCATTTATATGCAAATGGATATTCAATTTTACTATTGTTATTGTTAGGAGCCATTGAGTTCGAGTATGACCCATAGTGACCCTAAGAACCCTGTCCTATCCCATGCCATCTTCACATTTCCTGACACACAACAGTGCATTACAGCTGTCACTATGTCAGTCCATCTGTTTGAGGGTCTTCCTCTCCTTCGCTGACCCTCCACCCTTCCCAGCATCATGTCCTTCTTCAAAGAATAGCCCCTCCTAGCAAAATGCTCAAAGTATGTGAGGCAAAGCCTCATCATACTTGCCTCCAAAGAGCACTCTGGCTGCATCCTCTTCAAGACATATCTATTCGTTTTCTTGGCTGTCCATGGGATCTTCAGTGTTCTTCTCCAACACCACAGCTTAAAGGCATCAGTTCTTCTGACATCCTTATTCACTATCCAGCTCTCAGATGAATAACAAGTGATCAGAAAGATCATGATCTAAATCAGATGAACCTTAGTCCTCCAAATGACATCATTATTCCCTAACTGCAAACTTTCATAATGGCACTACTTCTCCTGATTTCCTGACTGCTAATACCAAGGATGTTAATTGTGGATCCAAGTAAAGTGAAATTGTTGACCGTTTCAATCTTTTCTCCATCTATCATGATGGTGCCTATCAGTCCAGTGGTAAGAATCTTAACATTGAAATGCAATCCATACTTAAGGCTTTATTCTTTGATCCTCTGCAACAAGTGCTTCATTTTCTTCTCATATTCAACAAGCAAGGTAGTGTCATCTCTATAATGGAGGTTACTGATGAGTCTCCAATCCTGATGTCACATTCCTTTTCATAGAGTCCAGTGTCTCAAATAATTTGCTCAGCATGCAGGTTGAATATGGAGAGAGAATACAATCCTAATGAATTCCTGTCTTAATTTTAAATCACTCAGCATTCCCTTGCTCTGTTCACATGACAGACTACTAGTCTAAATGTAGGTTTTCCACGAGCACAATTAAGTGCTCTTGGATTCCCATTCTTCTCAATGTTAGTCATAAGTATTATGATCCAAAGAGTTAACTGCCTTTGCATAGTCAATAATACATAAATAGACATTCTTCTGGTATTCTTTACTTTCAGCCAAGACCTATGACATCAGCAATAATATCCCTTTTGGTCAAACATTCTCCTAAGTGATATAGCACTGATCTGTTTGCTTTACAGAGGTAACTCATGGTCGCTGTGATGCTAAACACTGTGACACTGATATGTCAAATGTGATAATGGTTACCCACGGTGTACAGTGTTTGGTGGAGCTCCATGATTAAAACAAGCTTTGAAGCAGGAGTGGTGCCCACTTCCGAAATAGCTTGCCTCCAGAAACCCTATGAACTTGGAAAAATGATGAAAGTTATACAAATGTTCAGATCTTTCGTTCATAGCGTCGCCATGAGTTGCCTACGACTTGACAACCATTAACAACAACAACATGGCTTCTTTTATATCCTGCTTGAACTTCCAGCAGTTTCCTATATATGTACTGTTCTAGCTGTTTTTAAATGATCTTCAGCAGTATTTTGCTTGCATGCCAGATGAACGATATTGTTTGATAGTCTCCACTTTCTGCTGGATCATCTTTCTTGAGATATGAACCAATATGGAACTCTTCCAATCCATTGGCCAAACAGCTATCCTCCAGGTTTTCTGGCATAGACTGGGAAATGCATCCAGATCTGCAACTCATAACTGAAACATGTCAATTGGTAATTCATGGATTCTTGGGGCCTTATTTTTGTTTCCCCAGTGCATTCAATATAGCTTCCACTTCTCCTTCATTACCTTTGGCTCCTGCTTATACGGTACTTCCTGACATTTTTCAGTGTCAGTCAGTTTTGTTCGGTTTTTGGTTTGTTTGGTTTTTCGTTGTTTTTTTGTGTGTGCTTTTATTTAAAAGAGATTCTGTGTGATTACCTCCATCTTCTTTTGATCCTTTCTGAGTCATTCAATGTATCACCCATATTTCAATATTATGATTCAAGACTGAAATTTGGTTTTCCATTCTCTCAGCTTAAGAAATACAGACTAAGTTCTTCCCTTTTTATTCTCCAAATTCAGCTCTCTGAACATTCCATTATAATACTTTATAGACTAGGAAGCAGGATTGGCCATCCACTTCTTAAATAGCAGGTCTAGGGCAACACTGCATGGTTCAAAACTGGGAAGGGTGTATGCCAGGGATGTGTCCTGTCTCCATACCTTTGAAGGGTGTACGCCAGGGATGTGTCCTGTCTCCATACCTTTTCAACCTGTATGCAGAGCAGATTATCCTAGAGGCTGGGCTCTATGAGGAGAAACGTGGCGTTAGGATTGGTGGACGATCTATCAACAATCTGCGTTATGCAGATGACACAACCTTGCTCACTGAAACTGAGGAGGACCTCATGCACTTACTGCAGAGGGTCAAGGACTGCAGCCTTCAATATGGACTGAGGCTAAATGTCAAGAAGACAAAAATTCTCACCACTGGACCAATCGGTAGCATCATGATGGATGGCGAAGAGATTGAGATTGTTCACAGCTTCAGTTTGCTCGGCTCCACGGTCAACACTCTTGGCACCAGTAGCCAGGAAATCAAAAAGCGTATTGCGATGGGAAAGTCTGCAGTTAGGGACCTCTCCAAAATACTCAAGAGCAACAGTGTCTCTCTGGAGACTAAGGTGCGCCTGATAAAGGCCATGGTTTTTGCAATCACTTGTTATGCATCAGAGAGTTGGACAATGACTAGCGAGGATAGAAGGAGAATTGACACCTTTGAGCTGTGGTGTTGGAGAAGAGTATTGAATGTACCATGGACTGCCAAGAAAACAAACAGATTCATCATAGAGAGGATTAAACCAGGTTACTCCTTGGAGGCAAGTCGTCTGACATACTTTGGACATGTTGTAAGGAGAGACAGGTCTTTAGAGTGGGACATCATGCTGGGTAGAGTGGAGGGACAGCACAGGAGGGGAAGACCCTCTATGAGGTGGATTGATTCAGTGACTGGGGCACTCGGGATGCGTGTGTCAGAGGCAATGAGATTGGCACAGGATAGAGCTCGGTTTAGGGCTGTTGTACAAAGGGTTGCTATAAGTCGCAAACGACTCGATGGCACATAACAACAACAACAACATGTAAACCCTATGACCAGTAGATAAATACAGATAGATAAAGTATTGGTGGTACAGCCCAGATTGGAAATTGGTCAAATTAAGACAAATAATGGCAAACTTCGTTTAATAATTAGAACATGAAATTGAATGTACATAGCTTGAATGTTGGAAAACTAGAAATTGTGAAAAATGAAATAGAATTCATGAACATCAACATAGTAAGCATTAGACAGATAAGATGGACTAGCTTTAGCCACTTTGAATCAGATAATAATGTGATATATGATGCTGATAATGAGAAACAAAAGAAGAATAGTATGCGTTCACAGTCAAAAAGGCAATTTCAAGTTCCATCCTGAAATACAATGTTGTGAGTGATAGGATATTTTCCACCCGCATACAAGGAAGACCTATTAAAACGACAATTATTCAAATATATTCTCCTACACCTAGAACCAAAGGGGAAGAAATTTAAAATTATTACCAAATGTTGCACTCCAGAATTGACTGAAATCAAGATGTGTTAAGGATAGTTGTTTGGAAACAGTGGAAAAGAATTATAGTTGAAAAATATGGGCTTTGTAATAAAAATGAGGCTTGAAATAGAATGATCATATTTATTCATTGCAAATACCTTTTTAAAAAGACACAAATGGTGACTTTACACTTGGACGTCATGTGATGTGCTGCATAGGAATCAGATTGACTACATCTGTGGAAGGAATTGTTAAAGAAGCTCAATGCCAGTAGTCAAAACCATCCCAGGGGCAGACTGTGGGTCAGACCATCAATTATTCACATCCAACTTAAAACTGAGGGCAAAGAAAATTGAAACAATTTCACAGGACCAAGATACAATTTTGAATCTATTCCATCTGAATTTCAAGATCATCTTGAGAATAGGTTTGAAGCATAGAGCACCAATTATTAAAGACCAGATGAGTTATGGAATGACAGCAAGGCTATCATCCACGAAGAAAGCAAAAGTCATGAGTACAAAGACAGAGGAGAAAGATAAAACTAGGATGGATGTCAGGAGAAACGCTAAAAATTGCACTAGAGCACCAAGAAACCAAAACAAAGAGGAAACATGCCAAAGTAAAAAAGCTGAATGGAAGATTTTAAAGGGCAGCTCAAGAAGACAAAGCAAAGTATTATAATGGAATTTTAAAATAAAACTTTTTTGTTTATTGTTATTGTTATGTGCCATCAAGTCACCTGAGACTCATAGTGACCTTATGTACAACATCCCTAAACTCTGCTCTGTCCTGTGCCAATCGCACTGTCTCAGACACACCTACCCCCATTACCTCAGTCACTGAATCAATCCATCTCATCGAGGGTCTTCCTCTCCCTTCACCCTCCCAAGCATGATGTCCCTCTCCAAGGACTGGTGCTTGTCCAGAGTATGTCAGACGAAGCTTCAGAATCCTTGCCTCCAAGGAGCAGCCCAGCTTCATCCTCTCTAGAACAAACCTGTTTGTTTTCTTAGCAGTCCATGGTATATTCAACACTCTTCAACAACACTGTTTCCAGTATACATAATGACTAGGTCCTAGAACACATAAGGGAGTTGTGGTGGTCTAGTCGTAAGGAGATGAGTCCTCAGTCCAAAGACATGCCATTCAGATCCACCAGCTGAAAGATGGGCATTCTCCTCTTGAACTATTTACAGCATCTGAAACCCACTGGAGGGTCACTGGGGAGTCAGTTCTGACCCAACAGCACATAAAACAACAACAGAATACATTTTAAATAAATGGGGTGAAGCTTTCGTGGCCGAGTGGTAAAGAATTGTGCTGCCAACTCAAAAGCAGATGGTTCTCTGCGCGAGGACAACAGACAGTCCTCTCCTATTGATAACAGCTGCTGGAGGTTCAGGTATGAGTCGATTCCAACTTGACAGCACATTACAACAACAGAACACAAAAACGTTCAGTGTTGGCAGAAGCAGCATGAGCACAAGTGTATTTTATGACTTCATCACTTGTTTAGCCTTTTGTACCAAATTTTGGCAGTACTTAAATGGGATTATTGCGATTACGTTTTAATCAGAAATAGTAGCATTATATGGAAGAGGCATGACTTGCCCTCTGATCATTTCAAAGGGGTTTATCATGTGAAGTTCAAATGTAAGAGATGGTAGGTTGATTGATATGATCAGAGCACTTGGATTTATGGCAGATGTAAACACCAAGTATATTTATTCCATTGGGTTTTTATTACACCCTTTGTCCGTTATACCAGCATGGAAGATTATTATAGAGGATAAGGGAAGTGCAATCTGCACAGAATAGAAAAAATGTTGCAAACTGCAGCTAAAACTTGTCCAGTGAAATGTGATCATCTCTCAGTAAGTAGGTATGAGATGTTCCCCATGTGGTAAAAAGATTTTGTAACAATTTCTCAGCTACAAACGTTTCTATGTGGCGTTTCGGCAGGGAAATGTCTCTAACCAGTGAAGAGTGTCTGCATATAATAACTGTTGTTGTATGCTGTGGAGTTAGAACCAACCCATAGCTGACCTGCCTGCAGGTTTTCAGAGGCAGTAAATCGCACAGGAGGAGCTTGCTTATCCTTCTCCCATATATCATGATTAAGACAAACTTAAATTTTTTTTTACTGAAGTTAATTGTATAAAATCTGACTGATACTCACTTATGAATCATGTAGGCAGAGGATATTAGCCCTGGAATGAAAAGGGAGTATCCCTATATAAATTTTTTTTAATTTTCGTTTTATTTGAATATATTTTCTTTAGTAGAAATACATTAGGAAAATATATTGATGCAAAAATCCTAAATAAAATACTGGCAAATAGAATCCAATACATAAAAAAAATAATCCTCCATGGCCAAGTGGGATTCATAACAGGTATGCAAGGATGGTTCAACATAAGGAAAACAATCAATGTAATTCATCACATCAACAAGGCAA
>NW_006400081.1:719370-727632 GCF_000299155.1 Elephantulus edwardii | reverse complement strand
AGAGCTAGGGATTTTGAACATTTCTTCATGTGCTTGTTGGCCATCTGAATGTCTTCCTTGGTGAAGTGTCTGTTCATATCCTGTGCCCATTTTTTGATTGCATTATTTACATTTATCTTGTTGTGGTGCTCAAGTATTTTATAAATTCTAGATATAAGTCCCTTATCTGACATGTCATTACCAATCACTTTTTCCCAGTCTGTGGCTTCCCTTTTTACCCTGTTGGAGAAGTTTTTGGATGTGCTTGGGATTTGATTCTTAGAAGGTCCCATTCATCTATTTTATCTTCTCCTGGTTGTAGATCCTACATGAAATTCTTGACAAAAAGTTAAAGCTTTTACAAATTTCATTTACTGCTTTCAAAAAGTGACTGACCTCAATAATATTTTCTCATCTTCTTTAAAGTTTTATCTCGCCCTAAATGAATCTTTGTCATGGAAACAATGGACTACAGGTAATTGTAAATCCCTTGAGAATGGTAGAGTTTGGTCAGGGCTAATCCACAAAACTGTGGCAGTATTTAAAACACCATTTTCTCTTTTCATGAAGTAGCAGCTTTTTGGTGAAAGGGTAGATTATGCCACTTTGCATTTGGATTTGATTTTTGGTGTTTTTTTTTTCCCTGGATCTACCATTAGTGGAGGAGGCAGCTCTGATTTTTCAGCCTCACATGTAGTGCACTTTTCTGTAGACTCAGAAAATATGTATAAAGAGCCATAATTATCTATTTCTGCCCCTCTAATCATATGCAAAGGGAGCTTTGAGCAAAAGTGGATCTCCAGTGATGTCTTCATCAAACAGATAATAAGATGTTCCTAAAAAGTCACCCCCAACGTGTTTATACAGAAATGCAATTAAAGCGTCATCCCTTTGTCTTCCTAATTCAAACAAAGCAGAGGATAATAAGGGAAATTCTATTCCTTTAGGAATGACAATTCTATTTTCTGGCTCTTCCAACAACTCAGATTGCTCATCAAAGAAGCATTTACTTGCTTTCCACTTCACTAACTCAATTTCAAGTGTCAAATTGCCAACTACGGAGATCCTTTATCTTGGATTGTGCTGAAGTTACAGGTCACCAGGGTTTTGAACAAGAACCATTTACATATAAATTTAAAGAGTCTGCAAAGGAGACTTCTGGATTTCCAGGAGCTGGCCTGCTAGACCAAAACAAACATGTGAACTTCCTTCTTCATCAGGAAAAAGTGTAGAAGAATGTAAAGTTTTCACTGCTGCTGTTGTTGGGTCGTTGGGTGTTATCAAGTCAGCTATGACTCTCAACAACTCTGTGAACAATGAATCCGAACCTTGTCCTATCCTGTGCCATCACCATCATCTTTGATATATTGGAGCCCATGGTTACAGTCACTATGTCATTTCATCTTGTCGAGAGTCTTCCTCTTTTTTGCTGATTGTTACTGGCACAGCAACAGAAAGACTTGATAAGAAGTTAGCAAACTGCCCTGTGGTGGAGCTGCTCCAGTGACAGTTAGAGGCAGCCAATGAAGGCAGGAGAGGTTTTTCACCTTGAATTTTGTGCTATTGCTCTTATAATGGTCAGCCCTTTGAAAAAAGTTGCAAACATCCTCACTTGTAAATCAGTTTAACTAGATGACTCATGGTCTACCACTCTACGACAGTGAGCGCTCTACATTTGCTGCAAGCTGCACTGCCTTCATTTTTAGTGTGTTTCCATTTTTATCATCTTCAGTGTGTGTTAGTGTGTAAGCTATTGATGTAAATTCTAATGGATGAAAATTTTCCCAATTTAAATTGTGTCTTTTCATTAACACTCCTAATCTAGGCTACCACCCTCCTAAAAACACAGTCTGGTAAACTTTAGTAATGACCTTTAGGTCTGAATTTTCTTCAATTTTAAGAGTGAGGACACGTACACATAGACATGTTTGTTCTCCTCTCTTTTGCTCACAGGGTGACACCTGTGTGCAATTGAAGTGTTTTTGAAAAATCTTTAGAAATGAATATTGATGTATCCCATTTTCTTATCTATTTAACTACTCTTTTTCTCTTCTATCATGCATTTAATGCATTTAATATTCCATGTAGATACAGATGTTATCGTTGTTGTATACCATCCAGTCAAAAGCAACCTGAAGCTGACCCTCCAGCAGGTTTTCAGTGACAGAAAACCACATGGAGGAGATGGTGCATCTTCTTCCATGGAGCAGCTGGTGGATTTGAACCATATGCCTTTGGGTTAGCAGCACAATTACTTACCACGAGGCCATAGCACCAGGGACATCACTGGTGATGTCAGATGGATCCTAACTGAAAGGAAGGAATAACAAAAGAATATATATTTGTGCTTTATTGACTATGAAAAGACATTTGATGGTGTGGATTATAACAAGGTGTGGCTGACATTGAGAAGAATGGGAATCCCAGAAAACTTGATTGTGTTCATGCGGAACCCATACCTGGACCAACAGGCTGTTGTGCGAATGGAGCAGGGGAGCACTGCTGGGTTTGGAAGTGGGAATGCCAGGGTTTTACTCTCTCTCCATACCTATTCAATCTGTATGCTGAGAAAATTGTTAGAATCTGGATGCTATGAAGAGGAGTGTGGCTTCAGGATTGGAGAGAGACTCATCAATAACCTGTGTTATGTATATTACACACCTTGCTTGCTCAAAGTGAGGAGAACTTGAAGCACTTGTTGCAGAAGATCAAGGAATGCAGCCCTTGGTATGATTGCATCTCAATGTCAGAAAAACAAAGACTCTTACACCTGGACTGATAAGCAACATCATGATGAAGGAAGAGGAGATTGAAACTGTCAACAGCTTCATTTTGCTTGGATCCCCAATTAACACCCTTGATACCAGCAGTCAGGAAATAAGGAGATGCTATGCACTGGGAAAATCTGCAGTTAGGGACCTTTCCAAATTATTGAGGAGTAGTAATGCCACTTTGGGGGCTGGTACATCTGATTCAGGGCATAGTCTTTCAGATTACTTGCTATAAATAAGTATTACAAGAAAAGAATTTATTCCTTTGAGCTGTGGTATTGTAGAAGAGCACTGAACGGCCAATGGACGGCCAAGAGAGCAGACAGGTACGTCTTGGAGAAGGTACAACTAGAGTGCTCTTTGGAGGCAAGAATGATGAGACTTCACCTCACATACTTTGGACATTTTGCTAGGAGGTACTATTCCTTGGAGCAGGACATGATGCTGGGAAGGGTGGAGCATTGGAAAGAGAGCAAGACCTTCAACCAGGTGAATTGATGGTGGCTGCTGCCATGGGCTCTTGTGTGTCAGGAAGTGTGAGAATGACGGAGGATAGAACAGAGTACAGATCTTTTTTTAATAGGGTCGCTATGAGTTGTACTTGACTAGATGGCACCTAACAACAACAATAAACCACCAGAGGTGGGTATGGTTTTATTGCTGTCATTTTGCTTCACTTTTTTTATAGTTTGCTGGTTTATTTATATACTTTTCTGTGAAGAGTAAATTTTGTTTGTTATTTTTCTTATAATTGTATTTATTATTGTTACTTCATGCTTGGAAGGATAGAGGGTAAATGCAGAATAGGAAGACTCGGGTTAGATGGATTGACATAGTGACCGTGGCATTGGTATGTCAGAGACGGAGAGGTTGAATCAGAGCTGTTGTTCATAGAGTCGCTATGGGTCAGTCAATTCAACAGCACATAACAATAGCAACTTTTATTTTGAAGAAATGTATTATCTTTGAAGTTATCCTGTACATTACTATTTTATTCTCAAGTCTAAGACACATCAGCTTGACCTCTTGATCTCTTTAACTATTTATTCCCTCTTTTAAATTTGTAATTGTCCTTTGTGGGTGTAGATGTGATGGAAATGGAAAAGATCTTGTGTGAAAAACAATGATTCGAACTTTTGTAAATATCAGTATAGATTTTTTTTTTAAAAAAAAGCGGAGGAGAAAAAGACATTGGGTTTCCAGAGTCATGGCCTTTGAGAAGAGTACTGAATATCCCATGGACTGCCAAAAAAGAAAAACAGATATAACTTGGAGAAAGTACAGCCAGAATGCTCCTCAGAAGCAAGGACAAAAAAACTTCATCTCTCATATTCTGGACATTTTGCTTGGAGAAAAGGACATCATGCTTGGAAAGGTGGAGAGTCGGCAAAAGTGAAAAAGACCCTCAACAAGATGGATTAACCCAATGACTGCAGCAATGGGCTCAATTATGTCAGAGATGAAGATGGCACAGGTAGGACAGGATCCAGATCTGTTGTTCATAGGGTCACTATAAGTCATACTCAACACCACCTAACAAAAACAACAGCTTCTGGTTTCCCGTAATTTTATTTTGTGTCTTCTATGTTGAGTTGATTTCTGGCTTTTATTTCCAGTTGTTGTCCATTATGTTGTTTCTCTGTCCAAATAACTCTCATTAGTATGGGTTATATATATGATTGGTCTAGTTTTCACAAATTCCCTTAACTTCTGCTTACCTGGCAATGTCCCAATTTTCCTATGTCTTTGAGGGACAGTTTTGCTGGATGTATAACGCTTAGTAAAAAATAACTTTCTTTCATAGTTTTATATATGTCATCCCATTGCCCTCTTGCCTATATGGTTTCCAATGGAGCCTAATCTTATAGGTTGTTCTTTGTAGGTAACTGTTTTCCCTTGGGTGTTATTGTTGTTAGGTGCTATTAAGTATGACTTATAGTGACCCTAAGAACAACCGATCTGAGCTTTGTCCAATCCTGTGTCTACCTCATGATCTCTGACATCATTGACCCCAGCGCTGCAGTCACTGTGTCAATCCACCTGGTTGAGAATCTTCCTCTCTCTTGTCAATATTCTATCTTTCCATGCCTGGTGTCCAAAGAACAGCCTTTCCTAGCAACGTACTTGTAATGTGGGAGATGAAGTATTGCCATCCTTGCCTCTAAGGAGCACTCTGGCTGCACCTTCTCAAGACATACCTGTTCTTTTGGAAGTCCATGGAGTATTCAGTACTCTTCTCCAATGCCATGACTCAGAGGCTCCAATTCTTCTGTCATCTTTCCCTTGTCAAGCTTACAGATGCATACCAAATGATTGAAAAGACCATGCTCTGAATCAGGCCCATCTTAGTCTTCAAATTGATATCCTTGCTCCTCAATAGTTTGGAGAAGTTTCTGACTGCAGACTTTTCCAATGCAATATATTTCCTGATTTCTAACTGCTGGTGCCAAGGGTGTTGATTATGGACCCAAGTAACATGAAGTCATGGACAGATTTGACCCTTTCTCCATCTATCATGATATCAATTAGTTCAGTGGTGAGAATTTGTGTTTTCTTGATGTGATATATATTGAAGGTTGTAGTCTTTGATCTTCTCTTGCAAGTGCTTCAAGTCCTCCTCACTTTCAGTAAGCAAGGTTGTGTCATCTGAGCTGCCTCCTATTCTTAGTCTTTGATTTTAGAAAATTTGATTGTGATAGATCCTGATGCTCTTCTTTTGAAGTATATGTTGTTTGGAGTGTACTGTTTCTGGAATGCATATTTTCTCATTTGTAATGCTATTTTGGACAATTTCTCCCAACAAATGTTCAATGTCTTGTGCTCTTTTGTTTCAAGATTTTTTTTCCTTTCTCTTTTCTGTTCTAGAATTCTAATCACATGTAAGTTTTTCCTCTTGATGGTCCTACATGAATCTTATGTTTTCTTAATTCTCCTTTTTTTTCTTGATTGTTATTTTAACAGTTTAATATTGAAGGATTTGTCTGCATCTCACTATATCTGTGTTCCATTGATCTAGTTCTACATTGAAAAGAATTATTTTGTACTGGTTTACATACAATGTTCACATACGTGGGTTTTCACATGGGACATTTCCCTTTTTCCTTTACCAATCCTTCTAATGTGTTAACTGTTTATGAAATTTTTGTCTTAATATTCAAAATTTTAATTTTTTTTGTTGTATGGCCTCTAATTTTGCATTTATTTTATCTCTTGGTATTGTATCTTTCCCCCAGTTATTCTAGAGTTTTATCTATGTTTTCTTTGGCTTTATCTTTTATTTCCTTAACCCTTTTCTGAATTTAGTAAACACATTTATCTATAATTGTTTTGAATTCATTATGAGAAATTTCCAATAGTATTCCTTCCAATGAAAGTTTTCTGGCTCTTTTTAAATTTACTATTTTGAGCCTTCTAACCTATTCTTGTTACGGTTTGACTCTTTTTGGGAGACAGGGTTTGCAGTTGTTTGTAACTTCTGAGACTTTGTGGTAATGTTATCTTTGTATTATTTTTTTAAATCTTTTATTGTGTTTCATTCATATATACTGTATTTTGTAGAGTCTTTCATTACATTTTGCTTCATGAATCTCTCATGTATCCTGGATTTTGTACAGCCAATCACTATTTATCTATGCCTACTACCATGCCAGCTCTTTGAGTCCCCATTGAATCTTTCCCATTCTTTCTCCACCCCTCCCTAACTACCCACAAAACCATGGTGTCCCTGTTATCCTCACCCTTCCACTTTTACCACCCCTCCCCACTCCCCCACTTTTCCTTTTTGACATTTTCACACATCTAACCAGTTACTCTTCTATTTTTTTTTCATGTGTCTTGGCTTTTATTAAAAACAAACAAAACAAAACCCCAACAACCCATTTACTCTTCTATTTTTTTCAATAATAATTTGATGTAGTATTTGTGCTTATAAGACTAAATTCATTCAGGCAGGCTAATACTCTCTATATTCTTCCCTGTTATATAGCATTTTATGAAATCATTGTTTGTTAGTGCTGCATAGTATTCTATTGTGTGATTGTACCATGATTTCTCAATCCACTCGTTTGTTGATGGGTATTTAGGCTGTTTCCAGACATCCATCAAGTGTATCAGGAAACATTTTTACTCTTGCACAATGGGTACACCTACAAGAGATGTGTGTATGTGTGTGTGTGTGTGTGTGTTGTTCAGATAGTCATGTTGTCTAATGCCAAGAAAAGCAAAGAAAAACAGAGAGAGAGACCACACCTAAAAAACTCAAAAAGGGTGGACCATAAAAGAAAATTTAAAACTGAGAAGGGTATAAAGGGGAATGATAATCAGACTAGGTAAAAAAGAAGAATGAGGGAAGACAGGTAAAGGTAAGAAAAAAGCTAGAGAAGAAAAGAAGTAAAAATTATGCAAAAATAAAAAAGATCTGAAAAGGAAAAGAAAATTCAAGAGGAGAAAAAGAGGGGCCTTGGGACAAGAACAGTGCTAGGCACTTGACCGATGAAGAACTTGCTATCGTTAAGGCAGGTGGAGGCAGGGTGTCCTCTCCGGGATGATGTTTCCCCTGGTCCAACAGAAGGTGGGGTGTTGACGTGCCCTGTCAAGGCAGAGATTCTGCCTGTTTGAGAGGTGGCTGAGGACACTGGGGCAGGCCCCCAAGAAGTGGCGCTAGGCCACCTACAGCACCTGTGACAGCAAATGGTGTGTTGAGAACATCAAGGCTAAACAGAGTTCCTGCTGGCCTCAGGAAGCATTTCTTCCCAAGGCAATCTGCTTAGTCAGGGATACAGTCTTTTCCAGTCCAGAGGATGAATGCAGGCAAAGCAGAAAATCCTGGACATCATAATGGTCAGGTCTGGGACCAACATGGGACAGGGAAGGATCAGGCAGTGCTTTCTTCATGGAGTCATCATGAGTCAGATCTGATGCAACCACAGGTAATAGTCATATTATTGTTACCTCTCATAACCTCTTCTTCAGTGTTTCCCTCTGCAGATCACCTGCCCCATAAACTCCTCCTTGTTTTGCTGTTCTCCTGTTTGCCTCGTATTGTCAGCGTTGCCCTGCTTCCTGTGGCTTTGACTCAGTTGGCATCTCAGTGCATTTCTGACTCTCCCTCCACCTACACTCAGCTTGCTCCCTGCTCTGCCCAAGCCCATCCTCTGAGAGCCCAATTTGTTGCCTCGCCCACTCCCAAACGCCATTCCTCATTTCTCCCTGACCTTTATGCTCAGAACTGCCTCCCACGACATTCAAAGGCCTCACAAGGGCTTTTTCACTTCTAAAACATCTCTGCTTTTGTGTCAGCATGACACACTGTCCCTGGGCCTTTTTTTATCACCTTTTGATTCCTAGAAAAGATTTTATTTGGAGACTTTTTTCACCCTTGGTACTTTCTTTACAGAAATGATCAGGAACATTGTAATAATGTATATTAAATAAGAACAAATTCAAACCTAGAGTTGCTGTAATCAAGGATGCTTTGGGCAGAATATTAAATGATCCAGGAAATATTAAAAGA
>NW_006400081.1:711363-718165 GCF_000299155.1 Elephantulus edwardii | reverse complement strand
CTATTTAATCCGTATGCTGAAAAAATTGTTAGAGAAACTCGATTATATGAGGAAGAGTGTGATATCATCAGTAACTTGGAATATTCAGATGACTCAGTCTTACTTGCTGAAAGTAAAGAAGGCTTGAAGTACTCACTTGCAAAAGATCAAAGAATACAGCCTTCAATATGGATTACATCTCAACATCAAGAAACCAAACATCTGTACCTCTGGACCAATAAAGAAGAACTCTGGATCAGTGATAGAAGAACAAAACACAGAAGTTGTCAACAATTTCATTTCACTTGGATCCACAATCAACACAGTGGTAACAGCAGTCAAATCAAAAGACATGTTTGTTGCACTTGGAAAATATGCTGGCAAGGACGCCTCCAAAGTGCTAAAGAACAGGGATGTCACTTTAAAGACTATAATACATCTGATCCAAGCCATGGTCTTTTCAATCACTTTCTTTGCATCTGAAAGTTGGAAAATAAATACAACTGATGGAAGAAAAATCAATGCCTTTGAACTGTGGTGGTGGTGATGAGTAATGAATATTCCATGGACTGCCAAAAGAATAAATAGGTCTGTCTTTGAAGAAGTATAACCAGAGAAATGGGGAAGGGGGGAATGAGTTGAGATTCATTCAGTGTTTACCGAGTGCCTATGAAAAGTTAAAGGGAATGTGGAAGTGAAGGAGGTATCTCAAAAAGTATGGACCCTGTCTGAGAGTCTCGCGTATGACAAGACATCACACTGCTACTGCGAGGTGAACAGTAGATCCTAACCTGTCCTTTCCTTCACCATTCTCACTGTTTTTCTTGTGCTCATGCCATGATTATAGGCATTGTGCGTTCCATTTTGTTTCGTGTTTTTTTTTCTTCTTCTGAGTTGGTGGTCTTTCTTGGAATGATGTCTTTTTCTAGGGACTGTGCGGTGGTGATAGTATGTGCGGAGTCTCCTCGATGAGGTTTGCTTGTTGTTGCCTATAATCATGGCATGAGCATATGAAAAACAGTGAGAATGGTGAAGGAAGGGATAGGTTAGGATCTACTGTTCACCTCGTAGTAGCAGTGTGATGACTTGTCATACGCGAGACTCTCAGACAGGGTGCATACTTTTTGAGATACCTCCTTCACTTCCACATTCCCTTTAACTTTTCATAGGCACTTGGTAAACGCTGAATGAATCTACACTCATTCCCCCCTTCCCCATTTCTCTGGATCGCACATCTTTCCCTTTGTTCAGCTCACCTGCTCCTATGTCACATTCCTGATTGGCTATAAAAATGGCAACGTGATTTTCACACATATTTGTGTTGTTTTGTTTCAGCTGTTCTCTCATTTTAACATTGGTGCAATAAAACAAGACTAGAGTTTCATTTCCCCAGCAGACGGATGATCTTTCCTCTAAAAAGATAATTAATTGTTCTGCCCTGGTGTAAAGGACTAATGTTGCCTCCTAAATCCACTTTTCAGTTCTTTCCTTATGCCTCTACTCTAGGACCTCAAACCTACTTCCTAATATTGAGTGCTATGAGGGAGCTTATTTGGTGTCCTGTGGTAAGAAGCTCCATTGTAATTGCAAAGGCACGCAGTTTGACTCCACCAGCTAGTGTGTGGAAGAAAAATGGGCAAGTCTCCAATCAAACTCAGCATTTCTGAAACAAAACTCACCTTTTCTTGTGTATTTGTTCTCATTTTATTTTTGCTTTCACTTGAAAACACCGCAGTTCTTCTAGTTGCTCAAACGAGGGCTATCTCTGCCTCTCCCTTTCCCCTAAGCCTCTACAACCTACAATTCACAGGTTGACTTCATTTGGAATCGTGGAGTTGAGTCTATCTGGACTCACGGTGGTCTTATATGGCACACACATGGTTTTCTTGGCCACCATCTTTTTTTTTTCATATATAACATTTTTATTTTATACTGGTTTTATTGTAAGCTGGTTTACAATGTGTGCATATATTGTTTTTCACACCATATCTTTCCCATTTCCTTTACCCGACCCTCCCTTTATCTATCAAATTGTTCTTTATAGAGGGTAATTACAGGCCTTCGTTCCATGACACTGCTGGGTGGCTTTTAACAGTAAACCCTTCTGTTACTAGTTGATCACACACTCTTTGTGTCATCCAGAGACCTACCAGGCCCAGAGATCTCCCCAGTGCCTCTCAAACCCATCCAAGTTTGTTTCTCAAATGCATTCACATTTCCCATTTCAGCTACCACATCCGTCATTCACACAAACACTATCTATTGATCTCTTCCATCGCTTGCCCTCAACTACCATCTGTCTTCCCATTTATCATCAATGTTTATAACCAGGGTGATTTTCCCTTCAGGGGACATTTGTATGGAAATGTTTTTGGTTATCACCGTGGGGAGGGAAATATCACTAATGGCAAATGAACAAAGGCCAGGGAAGGATGCTATTATGCATTCTACAATGGACAAGACAGCACCTCACAACAAAGAATTATTCTGTACTTAATGTCATGATTGGCAAACTCTCCTTTATTATAAAGCCTTTCAGAGAGTTGTCATTCAATAAATATGTATTGACTACGTGAAGAAGTGAGGAAGTGGAAATTATATTCCTTAGGTAGACAACACAAATTAGAATCCTGAAGCCAGAAGCTAAGGTTTTAAACATTCTTTCTACTGTGCCAAATATATTAAGTAGGAAGACAGCTCTTCTCTGAGAGTTGTGGTGTCATAAAATTATGCATATGCATATAAATATACCAATTCCCCATACACCTGAAAAGCTTATAAAAAGCTCTTGCTCTTAGCAGAAGATTCCTCATAACAAGGACAGAATTTCCAGACTTCTTTACGGGGATGATCACATTCACCACAAACAAGTAGTTAAGTTTTATTCCATTTTTATCACTATCCTTCAATTTTTCAGCAGCACAGGACTTGGAGTTAAATGTTTATAAAACAAAATACATGAAATACTGCAAACAATATCAAATGTACACCATTTTGTTTTCAAATAAGTAAATAAAAGTGTAAATACACAGAAATAATCTCAACATTGCGTATGTTCTTCCTTGCCACCAATGGAAAAAATACCCTCAGTCCTCAACTCTGGAAAACTCCTTAACTTTCTCTGAAAAAACCTAGCTTTGACATATAGTGGTTAAAAAAAATGACATATAGTAGTTAAAAAAATGGACAATTATTAAAAAAGGAAACTAACTTTAAAAAATAATTACCTTGTAATATAACGAATTTTAAATTTAAAAAAAAATAATATTTAAAGAGAAAAGTTTTCTCTTTCCTGGTACTACAGTTGAGAAGGCAACCTCCTTGTTGACCTAAAGCCATTTTTTGATGTTTGCCTCTCTACCCTGCAACTCCCAGCAGGCATGGCATATGGATGGGAGTAAGCTATCTCCAGACATAACTACTGGGTCAGACACCTGGATGAGAGAAAATACTATGGAAGTTTCTACACATTCTGCTGTCCTGTGTCTCTTCTTTATTTGTATCAGCATTCTTCAAGCTACAGGGATGGAGTTGGGAGGCTCATAAGTCTATCTCCTACAGATGGATCTCCTATATACTTTCTATCAAACCTGCTTCTCCCATTTCAACTCCTATCTCCAAGGTTAGTTTTTCCCAGCATCAGGAAGCAGAACCACACCTTTGCAGTAACAACTACAAATTATGTTCAAGGATTTGGAGCCTGGCTTCAAACCAGATCATTTCAGTATTTGCATCTTCAAATGTATAAATCAAAACCCCCATTTTAATGAGTTCCTCAAGTGATATTTATACACCTGAGGAGCTTGTTAAAATGTAGGGGGGTGGCAGGGGGTATTGTATACCAATGAAAGAATTTTTCTTTTACTTTTCAAAGAGAGAAGTGAACTGGGGGGGGGTGGGAGAGGGCTGGGCAGGGAGAAAAGTGCAATAATGAATGAGCGGAAATCCAAAATCTCTGTAAATGTTCATTAAAATTAATAAAATAAAAAATGTAGATTCTAATGAAATATATCTGCAATAAACCACAAATTCTCAACAGTGAAGTTGATCTAGAGTCAACAAGTTCAAAGCCCTGATTTAGTAAAGGCTGAAAATGGGTGCTATAAGGGAGCTCTGTTGGCTTCCAGGTATAAGAAGCTGCGCTGCAATGCCAAAGGCACACAGTTTGAATCCACTGGCTAGTCTATGGAAGACAGATGAGCAGTCTCCTCCCATGCAATTTACTGCCTCTGAAAGGGGGTAAGCTATGGTCAGTTCTGCTGGCACATAAAAACAACATGGCTTTATTTAAAGTGAATAGTGAGATAAAGATCTCATCATAATGAGAAAAGAGGCTAGCTGGCAAAAAGTCAACCAAATAAACATACTATTTTCAAGTCCATTACAAATCAAAAGATCCCAATGAGACAGAGTAGAGATGCCCTACAGTTTCAAAATTGTCAATAATTTCATCTTGTATCCGCAATCAACACCCTTGCTACGAGTAATCAGTTAGGAGACCAGGAGACATTGGATTAGGAAGATTTAATGCCAGGGACATTCTCCAAAATACTGAGGGACAATTATTACAGTGTGAAGACTAATGTATGTCTGATTCAGGCTCAGTCTTTTTAATCACATGCTATGCATCTGAGAACTGAACAATGAATAAGGATGTCAGAAGAAGAGTGGCATTAGAGAAGAGTACTGAACATCCCGTGGACTGCAGCCAGGATGCTCCTTTGAGGCAAGAATGGTGAAACTTCACCTTGCATACGTTGGGCATGTTATAGGAGGGCCTGTTCCTTAGAAAGGGACATCATGAATGGAGGGCTGGTGAAAGACAAGAAGACCCTCAAACAGATGGAATGACGCAGTGACTGCGGCAATGAGTTCAAGCATGTCAGAAGTTATGTGGATGGCATACAATAGGCTAGGCTTCAGTTCTATTCTTCATAGGATTGCTATGAGTCACCCTCAACTTGACAGCACCTAACAAGAACAACGACAGTATAGAAGCCACCTGTCATAATTTTCTTCTGTGGAGTAGTTTATGGGTTGGAATTGCCAACCATTTAGTTGGAAATAAAGTGTTTAATCACTGCACTTCTAAATTCCTTTGCTGAAACCCAAGCAAAGGGTTAAAGGAAGGCATATCGTTGAAGAAAAAAGTGCCAAAGTTATAAAGTCAGTTTATTGATAACAGTAAGGTAGTTCTCAAACCTGTTACTTTCATAATATTTAAGGGTCTGAGAATTCTCTTAATGTTTTGTATTTCCATGTATCAGCTATTTTTCAATATATCATAATTATTGTTGTTGTTAGCTGTCAAGTCAAGTACTACTCATAGCAACTCTCTGAGCAGCCGTTCTGTTCTACAACAGTGGCACCATGCAATATTTGCCCCTTTGTGACTGGGATATTTCACTCAGCATAGTATTCTCCAGAGTCACCTCTGTTTATAATATTTTATGATTCCTTGTTTTTCAATGCAGCATAGCATTCCATTGTGTGAATATACCACAGCTTCTCTAGCCATTCGTTTGTTGATGGGCACTTAGGTTGTTTCCAACTCCTTGCTATTGTGAACAAAGCTGCAATAAACATGGGTGTGCATATATCTGCTTGGATGTCAGTTATGGTCTCTTCGGGGTATATTCCCAGTAGTGGAATTGCTTTGTCAAATGGTATCTCTATTTGCAACTTTTTGAGAAAGCACCATACCGCTTTCCACAGGGATTGCACCATTTTACACCCCCACCAACAGTGAATCAGGGTTCCAGTTTCTCCACAACCTCGGCAGCATTTGTTGCTTGCTGTTCTGTTAAATTTTACTATTTTGACTAGGGTGAGATAATATCTCATAGTTGTTTTAATTTGCATCCCTCTTAGAGCTAGGGATTTTGAACATTTCTTCATGTGCTTGTTAGCCATCTGAATGTCGTCTTCGGTGAAGTGCCTGTTCATATCCCATTTTTTCTATTGGATTATTTACCTTTATCTTGTTGTGGTGTGAACAGCCCTCTCCTGTGCCATCCCCATCATCTCTAAGACACTGGAGCCCATTGCTGAAGTCACTGTGGCAGTCCATCTCATGAGGGTTTTCCTCTTGGCTGAGCCTCCATCTTTCCAAGCACGATGTCCCTTTATCAGAAATAGAAGTTAATCTATCTTTTTTTATTAATAATATTTTTACTTTTTATTTTATTTTAGTGAAAGTTTACAGCTAAGTTGGATTTGCACTTACTCATTGTTGCACATTTTCCTCTTTCCCCTTCTCCCAGTTGACTTTTTAAAAAATATATTCACTCATTGTTGCACAATTTCCTCCCTAGCCCCCCACTCCAGTCCACTTTGCAATGTACCTCTTATTCTGGGCCGTCGTCATACATAAAATGCCTAATCATCTATTTCTTTTAAATAGTTCTTTCCGTCATCTGTTCCCAATAATGCAGTGTTGATTATCTGCCCACTCTTTTCCCATTCTCTTCCCAACTACCCATGCCAGTCTTGCTTTATAACAGTGGTGTTATGCAGTATTTGTCCGTTAGGACTGAGATAGTTCACACAACATAATGTAGTTCAGGTCTTCATGTTGTGTACTTTTTGCAAGTTCGTTATTTTTCAGTGCTGCATAGTATTCCATTGTGTGACTATATCATTGTTCTTCTATCCATTCATTTCTTGATGGGCACTTAGGTTGTTTCCCTCTCTTTACTATTGTGAATGCACCAACATTTAGATGGGGAAAAAAAAAAAAAACAAATGAAGAAATGTTCAAAATCCCTAGCTATCAAAGAGCTGCTAATAAAAACAAATATGAGATATCATATCACCCCAGCAA
>NW_006400081.1:708246-709643 GCF_000299155.1 Elephantulus edwardii | reverse complement strand
ATCAGGATTAGCGGAAGATCTATTATTAACAATCTGCGTTATGCAGATGACACAACCCTGCTTGCTGAAACTGAGGAGGACCTCATGCACTTGCTGTGGAGGGTCAAGGACTGCAGCCTTCAGTATGGACTGAGGCTCAATGTCAAGAAGACTGCTGGTAAGAGTGTAAAGTTGTGCAATCACTAGGAAAGGTGGTCTGGCACACCATCTGTCAGGCCCCTCTGTGCTTCCATTTGAGGCCCTGGGGTTTTGTCTTGGGGTTGAAGCCATTATGGTTCAGGCATGTGGTTGCAGGTTAGCCGGGGTGCCGCCAGGACCATCCTCCATTGAGGGTAACTTCTCCACATTTTTTTTTAAAAAGTTGGAAATAGAAATGCCATTTGACCCAGGAAGTCCACTGATTGGAATATACCCTAAAGAAACCAGAACTGCTATCCAGATACATGCACACCCATGTTTATTGCTGTGTTTGTTGTTCACAATAATTGCTATCTCTTAAGAATATTTGATGCATGCAATTATTTTTATAGCTGAGAAAACAGCCAAACAGTGATGTGGGTAGAGAAGAGGACTTAATTAAATCGCCTTGGGAGTATCTTCAAACTAAACAGATGTGCTCCTTAGTGCTGTCTCTGCTTCTAATGCTCTCTATCACATGCTGCCTGACTCTCTAACTTGTATCCAGCTTTTATTCTCTATCTCATGATTGTAACTATTCTTCTCACAATTTGACATAATAAATGAACTTCTTGCTTCTTTCTTCCTGTCTTCCTTTCCTTTCTTTTCAATGTCCTTATTCATAAGGAATCTGTGTGTAGTACAAAGGGTTAAGTATTTGACCACTATAGTACTAATTAAGTAATATGATTCCTTCCTCCATAGCCTTCCTTTTTGTCAGTCTCTTTTACTATGCTTATGATTTCATTCAAGCATGTCTTTATTGTATTAAGGAAGTTGGATTAGGGTGTGTTCCCAGGTCACTATGCTTTCTTCTTTAGAGGGTATAGTTTATAGCTCCACTGTTGTTGTTGTTGTGTTTTCTTGTTTGCCTAGCCATAGCTGACCGCTAGCCAGTAGATTTTCAGAGGCAAACGACATGAGAGGAAATCATCTTTCTGCCTGGGAGCAGCTAGTGGATTTTAATTTTGTGCCTTTGGAATTGCAGTGCAACTTTTTACCACTAGGCCACCAGATCTTCATTCATTCATTCATTCATTCATTCATTCATTCATTTTTATTTTATTCAAAGTTTACAGAGACTTTGGATTTCCATTCATTCATTGCTGCACACTTTCCTCCCTGCCCACCCCTCCCCAACCCCAGTTTGCTTTTTTCTTTGAAAAGTTTAAAAAAACAAAAACAAAAAAATTTCACTGTTATACAATCTGCACTTCACT
>NW_006400081.1:704920-707386 GCF_000299155.1 Elephantulus edwardii | reverse complement strand
AGGACTAAAACCAAGGACTATAAACTTCATTAGAGAAAAGCTTGGAAGAGCTCTAGAAGCCCTAATCCACAACATAAACGGTCTTCCAAGCATCCTGAAAAACCTACAACCAGGAGAGGATAAAATAGATGAAAGGGACATCCATTCATCCGAAAATGGGACATCCACGCATCCAAAAACTTCTCCAACAGGGTAAAAAGTGAAGCCACGGACTAGGAAAAAATATTTGGTAATGACATGTTTGATAAGGGACTTATATCTAGAATTTATAAAATACTCGAGCACCACAACAAAATAAAGGAAAACAACTCAGTTGGAAAATGTGCACAGGATATGAACGCCATAAAGACACTTCACCAAAGTTGACATTCTGATGGCGAACAAACACATGAAGAAATGTTCAAAAATTCTAGCTCTAAGAGAGATGCAAATCAAAACAACTGTATCATCTGACCTCCTTTAGTTTTGTTGTTTTTTAGTGTCCTGCAGTCAGATACAACTCATAGGGACCCTAAGAGCAACAGATCTGACCTAATCCTGTCCTGTCCTGTACCATCTTAACCATCCCTAATACACTTGAGCCCATTGCTGCAGTCACTGTACCAATCATCTTGATGGGAATCTTCTTTTACTTTTGCTTACCCTCCACCCTTCCAATTACATTGTCCTTTTCATAAGGAATAGGCTCTTTTAACAACATGCCCAAGTTTATGGGATATTCAGTACTTTCCTTCAACACCACTACTCAAAGGCAACAATTCTTCAGTCATCCTTATCCATTGTCCAGCTCTCAGATGCATAGGAATTAATGGAAAAGACCATGGCCTGAACAGGCCCAACTTAGTCTTCAAACTGATGTCGCTGTTAGACAGTATTTTGGAGAGGTCCCTGACAGTGGACCAGATTAATATGTCTCCTTATCTCCTGGTTGCGGATATCCTTTATGTTGTTGTGTTGTTGGTATGTACCCTCAAATGGCCTGCGACTCACAGTGACCCAATGTATAACAGCTGTTAAGCCTGCCCTGTCCTTAGCCAGTCTCACTGATTCTGACAAACCTTCTCCCATTGCCCTAGTTACTGTATCAATCTATCCCATCCAGGGTCTTCCTCTCCTGCACTG
Organism: Elephantulus edwardii; assembly: GCF_000299155.1. NCBI lineage: Eukaryota > Metazoa > Chordata > Mammalia > Macroscelidea > Macroscelididae > Elephantulus > Elephantulus edwardii. Next base: position 706,264 of record NW_006400081.1, on the reverse strand, counting down.
TCCCTCCACCCTTCCAAGCATTATGTCCTCCTCTAAGGATTGGTCCCTCCTGGCCACATGCCCAAAGTAGGTGAGATGGAGCGTCAAAATTCTAGCCTCCAAGGAGAAACTTGGTTTCACTCTCTCTAAGACAGACCTATTTGTTTTCTTGGATGTCCATGTATGTTCAAGAGTCTTCTCCAGCACCACAACTCAGACATCAGTTTTTCTTCGGTCATCCTTAGTCGTTGTCCAGCTCTCTGCTGCATAGCAAGTAAATGCAAAACTCATGGACTGGATCAGGCACACTTTAGTCTCTAGACTGACTTTGTTTGTTCTCAGTACTCTGGAGAGGTCCCTGACAGCAGATTTACTAAATGCAGTTTATCATTTGATTTCCTGACTTCTGGTGCCAAGAGTGTTGATTGTGAAGCCAAGCAAACTCTAAGTGTTAACATGAGTCTCTTCTCTTCATGGTGCTGCCAATTGGCCCAGAGGTAAGAATCTTTGTTTTCTTGATGTTGAGCTTCAATCCACATTGAAGACTATAGCCCTTGACCTTTTGTACCAAGCGCTTCGGGTCTTCCTCAGTTTCAACAAGCAAGGTTGTGTCATCTGCATATCACAGCTTGTTGCTGAGTTTTCCTCCAATCCTGACACCACATTCCTCCTCATAAAGCCCAGCCTCCTGAATGATCTTCATATAGATTGAAAAGGTATGGAGACATCCCTGACATACTCCCTTCCTGATTTTGAACCAGGCAGTGTGTCCACACTCTGTTAATTATAGCTATTAATGATACCCATTACTTATAGTGCCAATATTCTATATAGACGAATATTCCTGAGAAGCTCAACACTCACTGGCTTGGAGACAGTGCATCTAACCTAATCTAGCTGCTCTGACAGCTGGAAACCTCAACCAGGAGCTGCCTGGCCTGATGTTCATCAGGCCTGTACCATCCACAATCATGTGAGCCTTTTCCCTGATGGTTTATATGTTTCTGTGAGAACTTCTAGTGAATGAAGTCTTACGTATAGTAAAAGTGGCTAGAATCACAAAACAGAAATGAATCAACACTCTTGGCACCAGCAGTGAGAAAATCAAAGATTAATTGTGTTCGGTTAATCTGCTGTTGGGATCTTTCCAGAGTACTGAGAACAAACGGTGTTAGTCTAGAGACTAAGGTGTGCCTGATCCAGTTCATGATCTTTGCTTGCTATGCAGCAGAGAGCTGGACAATGACTAAGGGTGACAGAAGAAAAACTGATTTCTTTTTTTTTTCTATAATTATATTTTATTAATTTTCATAAACATTTACAGAGATTTTGGGTTTCCATTCATTCATTGTTGCACTATTCTCT
>NW_006400081.1:701896-703485 GCF_000299155.1 Elephantulus edwardii | reverse complement strand
ATGATCCACCTTGAGTTGGTTTTTGTGTATGGAGTGAGGTGTGGGTCTTGCTGGAGTCTTTTGCAGATATTTTTCCAATTTTGCCAACACCATTTGTTTAAAAGGCTGTCGTTCCCCCACTTCACTGATTTCATCTCCTTGTCAAAGATCAGTTGACCATAGATAGATGGAAAAATGATAGTAATACCAAAATTGTTCCTCACAAATGGGAAATTTATGTCATTAGTATAATATTTTAGTTACTATGATCACTCTCTGGAAACAGGAGCGGCATCCACTTCCGAAATGGCTTGCCTCCGGAAACAGTGCTTAGGCTGTTCCTTCATAGGGTCGCTATGAGTCCTCTACTGCTTGATGGCACCTAACAACTACAACAACAATGATCACTCTCGTGGCTAAAGTGATAAGGAATTGCACTGTCAACCCAAAGGTACACAGTTTGAATTCACCATCTACTCCAAGGAGAGAGATGGGTAATCTCCCATGTGCATTACTGCCTCTGAAAATCTGCTAGAGAGTCAGCTATGAGTCAGTTCCCATTCAAGATTACATAATAACAACAAGAGTAGAACTTTCAGACTATTTAGAAATGTTACAGGCCCTAAATTCTGAATGTTTTTAAAAGAGACTTAAAAAAAAGATACTATTATAGACATGAAAATACATGGATCTTAATTATTGAGTGGTTTCATTCTCTATAGTTTGTAAGATTTCCATATTGTTATTGTTAACTGGCAAGTTGGAACTAGCTGATAGCTGACACTCTAGCAGGTTTTCAGAGGCTCTAAATCATTCATAGCAACTATGTGATCAAAAGGCCTGAAGCTCCTCTACAACTATCAACACTTGTCAAAGTTCATAGAGTTTCCAAAGGTATGTTGTTTAGGACGCGGATGCCATTCTTTTTTTAATGCAAGTATTATTATATACTTTCAACTAAAGGAATTACCAAACTTGCTTCTATAGGAAGTATTTTTCATCTACATTGTAATAGGTATGCATGAAGTTTCCCAAACCTGAAGTTCTGTGTGTCCACATTCATTGGGATGATGTGAACTAAATACCAAAATAATAACGAAGAGAAACTAAAAGTTTTGTACCCACTGCCAGCTACCATCATGAGGCTGGCTACTAAACATCTCTCCACAATGAGAACTCTCAGTCTTAGAAAAGATTGATGTTTAATAAATAGTTTAGTGCTTTGACCATGGGCTCAATAAGTGCAATTTGTCCTGACTGTGAAAAGAATGAAGAGGAAATGTGAGGTTTGTTCTAAGTTAAGGATCAGGTTTACACTTGTTAGTTTTGTGGAAAGGTAGAGAGATTTGCAAAGCAGGAGACACCAGCCCCATACTATAACATACTGTTGTTGTTGTTGTTGTTGATGATGGCCTTTGAGTCTAGCATGACTCATGAACAAAACACCAGAAGCCTTTTTATAACTGTCGACATTTATCAAAGTTCATAGAGTTTCAAGAGGCATGTTGTTTAGAAAGTGGATGCCACTCCTGCTTCTAAACCTGTCTTAAACTGGTTGCTCCACCAAACACTGTCCATCATGGGTAACTTTTTATTATTATTATTATTAA
>NW_006400081.1:695239-701154 GCF_000299155.1 Elephantulus edwardii | reverse complement strand
CGCCAGCATTTGTTGCTTGCTGTTCTGTTAAATTTTGCTAGTCTTACTGCGGTGAGATGATATCTCATAGTTGTTTTGATTTGCGTCTCTCTTAGAGCTAGGGATTTTGAACATTTCTTCATGTGCTTGTTGGTCATCTGAATGTCTTCTTTGGTGAAGTGTCTGTTCATATCCTGTGCCCATTTTTTCTATTGGATTATTTACCTTTATCTTGTTGTGGTGTCCAAGTATTTTAGAAATTCTAGCTGTAAGTCCTTTATCTGACATGTCATTACCAAACACTTTTCCCCTAATCTGTGGCTTCCCTTTTTACCCTGTTGGAGAAGTTTTTGGATGTGCACAGAGATTTGATTTTTAGAAGGTCCCATTCATCTACACCATGGGTAACTTTTATGGCATTTGTCACCCCAAGATTTGGCACAAGATACTTCATCACAGCAACTCCATGTTACCTCAGTACAGCACATTGACAGAAAGCTCAACCACCCAATATAGTATGTTGTTGTTGTTAGGTGCCATTGAGTTGACATATAGTGACACTACATACAGCAGCTCTGAATCCTTCCCTATCGTCAGTCGGTCTCACTAATTCTAACACACCAACCCCTATTACCCCAAACACTGTATCAATTCATCTCATCTGGGGTCTTCCTCTCCTGTGCTATCTCTCCACTCTTCAAAAAAAAAAAAAAGGTGACCCAACATAGTATAGAAATTATCAAACAATATTACTAATATCAAACACTAGCAAAATCCTGCTGAAGATTATCCAGAAATGACTGGAACAGTACATTGACAGAAAACTACCAGAAATACAAACTGGATTTAGAAGAGGTCATGGCAGTAGAGACATTATTGCCACTAGTGGTCTCCAAATTGCAGGAGGTTTACCAGTGAGGTTTAAACCAGTGGAGAAAACAGAGTTCTTCACTTGTACGCATGAAGCGAATATGTGGCAAGAAATTATAAGGAGGTGCAAAGATTCGTAACATTACCAATTCTATTCTCTAATCTTCTGACTATCCCATGGACTTCCCAAAGAACAAACATATAATCCAGATAAAGTGTAGTCAGAGAAGCTTTGTCACACATACTCTGGAGAAGTCATTATCATTATTGTTGTGTGCCACTGAGTCAGAACTGACCCATAGTTGACCCTCCACTGGGTTTTCAGAGGCAGTTAACCACACAGAAGATTGCCCATTCCCCCACAGAGCAGCTGGTGGATTCGAACTACATGCCTTTGGGATTGCAATGTGGTTTCTTACCACTAGGCCACCAGGTTATCCCTGGGAAAGGGACATCATGCTTGGTATGGGGAAGAGTCAGCAAAAAAGAGGGACACCTAACTACACAGTGACTACAGCAGAGGACTCGAGTATGTCAGAGATGGTGTAGACGGTACATAATAACAGCAATCTTCTGTAACATGCTAACCAAAACATTAATCTTAAAGCTCTGCAAATACTCTCGACAATCATCTTTTTTTTTTTAGAAAATATATACTTCATTTGGTATTAACAGGTTTGAGCATATTCCTTTTTTTAATTTCCATTCATTCATTGTTACACATTTTCCTCCCTGTCCCTCCTCCCGCCCCCACCGTTCACTTTTTTCTTTGGGAAAAAAGTTTTTTCTTTGTTATACATTCCCCTCCACTCTGGGCCACTGGACTGTTGTCATGCCAATAATACCTAATCATATGTTTTATACATTCTTTCATGCAGTTCTCTTTCCTCATCTGTCTCAATGCCATGCACATTATTTATCCCCTCTTTTCTCAGACAAACATCTTTTAACAAACAATTTCTTGCACAGGCTAAAATATTGAACCTTGCTCCTTTTGGGCTACAAACAGTTTAGCTTTTATAAGAAGCCAAATTCTCTTTTCAGGACGGCAGGAACACAGCCTTTGGCAAACAGAAATTTAATTCAAACTGGAATTTAATTTAGAGCTCGATCAGCATCTTAGTCATTTCAAACATCCCAATTTCGGGGTCTGCATACAGGTCCACAGTCTCTACTTGGTCTTCTCCCATCATTCTTCAAAGACTCACGTCCCCTCTCTCTAAAGTTCTTTTGTATTTTCCTACGTGTCATCTACTTTCATACCATGTAATTATAGAGGTCTTTTTTCTTTATTTGTGTGTTTGTTCTGATATGAAATTGTTTAGAGGCAGGGATCGAAGAAGCAATAATTTTTTTTCTTGTCATTTCAGTACTTTGGACAGTGTGAATGGAAGGCGAATTAATTGTTGTTGTTGTTATGTGCCGTCGAGTCTTTAATTAATAAAAATCTGTGTTGCCTAAGTACTATGGGCCAGGAACTGTGCTGAGTCTTAGTTCTCCAAGACTATTAGTTCTACAGTGGTAAACCAGATTCAATGCCGTCCTCAGAGAACTAAAATCTAGTGGAATACAGAGATAGGTCAATAGGCAAGTACCAGACAATTTGCAATTGCCATATTTGCAACCAGTATTAAAAGTTATGAAAGAAGATTTGGACAACTTGAGCTCATCTTAAAGATCCAGAAATGCAATGTCATTAGAGTAATTCAGCTTAATTAACTTGTACCAAATATTTGCCAAAATGACAGAGTTGTGACCAAGTATCAAAAAATATTTAGTGATCAGTACCTTCCCCTGCAATTCCATAGGAAGCAAATAAGCAGAAATAACCTGACTTGCTAAAGGAATAGTGATGGAGTCTTTGGCATGATCGAGACTTTTATTACTGATTTTTTAATTTAAACAGGAGAGAGCAAGTGAGCATGGTAGTTGTTGGTGTGCACCACTGAGTTCAAACCGACCCATAGCTGACCAACCAGTAGGTTTACAGAGACAGTAAATCACACAGGAGCAGATTGCCTGTCTTTCTCCTTTGGAGCAGCTGGTGGATTTGAACCATGTTTCTTTGGAATGGCCATGCAGTCCCTTACCAGTGAGCCACTAGAGCTCAGAATCATCAAGATTTTTAAATGAGATTCAGAATAATAGAAACTGCTAATGTTCAGATCATATATGACAATAGAACTCTTTGCAGCAATGAGCCCAGGAAGCCAAATCACCATTTATTTATCTGTCCATCAACTAGCACTGAATGGTCATTGACTGCCATCTCTTTTTCTCTCTTCAGCCCACCATAACTCAGAATCAACAACAAAAAAGCAGACATACTCCCCAAACCAACTCAACAGGGCAAATTGAGCCTTCCTCACTAGCCTGAATCTCTGTCAAATAAAAGTAATGGTGGTTGTTTCTTTTATTATGGCAAGCTCTGCATAGTCTCTGTTCTTATTTGGATATTCTTGATTTTTACACTTACCTTCTCAGCACCACCATTTATATCTAGAATATACCCTTAATTTACCTTTATGACAAATTAAGACTGAGGTGGGCCAAGAACTATCTTTCTTTGGCAAAAAGAAAAAATAGACGTTTGTTAAAGAGAAGGGTAAGTAACAGAAGATATGTTGACTTTGGAGTATATTTTCAGACATACTAATTTTAGCAAAAAGCACACATGAAGTTAAAGATAAAAACAAAACTATTCTTAAAATTTAATTTGCCTGTAGACCAGGAACTCTTTGGAAGGTCTTCATTTAACCTCAGGTATGTGCCTCCCATATGTGAAGACTACTATGATAGAGAGCTTTAGTGTCCTAGTGGTAAGAAGCTGTGCTGCAATCCCAAAGGTCCATGGTTCAAATCCACAAACTGCTCTGCATGAGAAGGATAGGAAATATCTTCCTGTGTGATTTACTGCCTCTGAAAATCTGCCAAGGGCCAGGTATGAGTCAGTTCCAACTCAACTATGCACAGCAACAACAACAACAATAATGACAATACAAGATTGCTACCCATTACTACTCCATAGCACAGAACAACAATATACAATAAAGGAGGATGGCCTTCCTTATAACAAAGGAGAAGTGCAGACTTCAGAGGATGAAAAATCCAAGGTGTTGACAGGGTTCACAGCTGCAGATTGAAGTGCAGAGGTCAGAACCAGATGCAGGATTGGACTAAAAAAAGGCTCTGGCTTTGTCAATGTGTCCAAACTTATCTTCAGTATAAACCACACCACAAAGATGATTCTCCTTCATCAAATCAGGCTGATCAGAACTCCATAAAATCAACTCTAATCCTGCCTTCTTAATATCACAGAGGTTAAAATTGATAAAATGTAGATAGTCACATCAGGCTAAGAATCATGGCTAGATGATATTAACATGGTATTAATTATCATGGCTACCAGCACATCATTTGCAGGTAGAAATACAAAATGAAACCGCTATCTTAGGAAACAGTTTGGCAGTTCTTCAAAAAACTAAAAATAGAACTACTATAAGATGCAGCAATTTAACCTCTAGTCTTACAAAGGACTTGGTAGCAGGCTCCAACAGCAATTTGTGCACTAATTTCGCTACAACTCTATTTAATAAAGTGTAAACAAACTGGAGAAATGAAAACTAAATATCCATCAATAAGAAAAGGAATGTATTTTATTGTACAGAAATAAAAATAAAGATACAATGAATATTTAAAAAGTGGAAATCATCTAAGTTTCTATCTGAAGGGTTGGGGGAAAATGTGGTACATAAATGCAATAGATTACTACTCATCCAGTAGAAGATGAAGTCCTGATACAAGCCAGAGCATGGCTAGAGCTGGAAGCCATTATGTTGAGCATGACCTCATTTATATCAAAAGATAATCAAAGACAAATATATAAATTAGGAAACACTCTGGCTCTGCAGGCAGCTTGATAAAGAATTAGGAAAGCCCCATTGAGGAGATAGAACAAGACAAAGTGAGATAAAGTGTTGAGAGAGAGGATGATTTATAGGTGTTAGCAGGGATGGTAAAGTTATTAGAAATTTTCTAAGAAGGTGAACAGACAGGATTTGTAGGTGTCAGGTAGGCAGCAAGGCCATTAAAGCACACATACTATCTAAGGAGGAGAGGAAGCCACTCCTGATGAGTAAGGTTAGACCTTTTCTAAGGGATTGGATTTTATTTTTGCTATCAACATATCAGCATGAGATAATGTCTCTATATGATGCTTCAGCTTCTAGGTTTTACATTGTTTTTTTCCATAATACTCTCCAATCCCTGTCTGTTGTTTTGTTTGTTTTGTTGTTATTATGTGCTATCAAGTACAACTCATTTGAAGAACAACATCTGAACATTTTTCAACTCTATGAAGAACACATCTGAATCCTGCCCTATTCTGTGCCATCCCTAGCATCTCTGACACACTAGAGCTCATTGCTACAGTCACTGTGTCAATCCATCTTGTTAGTGGTCTTCCTTTCCTTCAGCCTCCCTCTATCTTCCCTAGCATGATGTCCTTCTCCAAGGGATAGCCTCACCTAGCTGCATGTTCAATGTGTATGAGGTGAAGCTTCGCCATCTTTGCCTCTAAGGAGCACTCAGGCAGCACTTTCGCTAAGACATTGGTTTTTTCCTCTTGGTGGTCTGGGGGATGTTCAGTACTCTTCTCCAGCATACAGGCCCCCCTCTAAGGGAGACAAAATGGCAATGTTAACTTTTTACAATGATATTACAACTAGGTTGTTGGTTACTTTAGGTCAATCTTCCCCATCCTGAGTGTGAATTAGGGAAAGTGCCTTTGTCCAACTTCACTCCACTTCCCATGGGTCAATTAAAAGTTCCACTATGGGAACTGTGGGCTTGATTTTTCTCCCAATCTAATCTACCTTACACCAGACATCATCATGATGTTGTTGTTGTTGTTGTTGTTGTTGTTGTTGTTGTTATTGTTATGTGACTTCGAGTCACTTGCGACTCATAGCGACCCTATGTACAAGAGCTCTATACATTCTTCTATCCTGTGCCAACCTAGCCATCTCAAATGCACTTATTCCCACCTCTCCAGTCACAGAATTGAT
>NW_006400081.1:690445-693224 GCF_000299155.1 Elephantulus edwardii | reverse complement strand
ATACACTTAGTACCAGTAGTCAGGAGAACAAACAGGTCTGTCTTGAAGATGTTGAGTTTTTCCCACATATTTTGGACATGCTGTCAGGAGGGACTGGTCCTTGGAGAATGACATCATGCTTGGAAGGGTAGAAGGATAGCACAATAACTGGAGTAACAGGGGTAGGTGTGTCAGGGCAGTGAGACGGACTCAGGATAAGGCAGAGTTCAAAACTGGTGTGCATTAGGTCACTATGAGTTACAAGCAACTTGACAGTACATAATAACAACAACAACCACAAAATTTTGCAGTCTGAAATCACTTAAAGATGCAATCAAGATACGTTAATAATAGCTGATGACTTGAATACAAACATTACAAACAAAGGACTGGTAGTTAGAAAATATGATCTTGGTGACAGACGCAAGGCTGGAGATGGATGATAAAATTTTGTATAACCAATGATTTATTCATCGCAAATACCTTTTTAAGAAATGAAAAAACATAAATAAATTGTGACTATATACTATTCCTCAAATTATGGACTACACAAGAATCAAATTGAGCACATTTGTGGAAAGAGTTGATGTTATTGTTGTGTGCCGTTAAGTAGCCTGTGACTCATAGCAACCCTATGTACAACAGCCCTAAACCATGCTCTATCTCTTGCCAATCTTATTGTCTCTGATACACCTACCTATCCCCATTACCCTAGTGATGGAATCAATCCATCTCATCAAAAGTCTTCTGCTCCTGCACTGTCCCTCCACCCTCCCAAGCATGTCGTCCCTCTCCAAGGACTGGTACTTCCTTGCAACATGTCCAAAGTATGTCAAATGGAGCTTCAGAATCCTTGCCTCCATGGAGCAGCCTGGCTTCACCCTCTCCAAGACAAACTTCTTTGTTTTCCTAGCAGTCCATGGTATAGTCAATAGTCTTTTCCAGCACCACAGCTCAAAGGCATCAACTCTCCTTCTATCATCCCTAGTCATTGTCCAGCTCTCTGATGCATAGCAAGTAATAACAAAGACCATGGCCTGTATCAGGCACAACTTCGTCTCCAGAATGACTTTGTTGCTCCTAAGTACCTTTGGATAAGTCTCCGACAGCAGGCTTCCCCAATGCAATTAGTCTTTTAATTTCCTGGCTGTTGGTACCAAGAGTATTGACAATAGATTCAAGCAAACTGAAGCTGTCAACAATTTCAATCTCTTCATCATCTATCATGATGCTGCCAATCAGCCCAGTGGTGAGAATCTGTTTTCCTGATCTTGAGCTTCAATCCATATTGAAGGCTGCAATCCTTGACCTTTTGCAGCAAGAGTTTTAGGTCTGCCTCAGTTTCAGTAAGCAGGGTTGTGTCATCTGCATAATGCATATTGCTGATGAGTCTACCTCCAAACCTTATGCCACACTTCTCCCCATAGAGGCCAGCCTCCTGGATAATCTTTTCTGCATATAAATTGAGATAAGACACATCCTTGAGACACACCCTTCCCAGTTTCGAACCATGCAGTGTTTCTTTGCTCTGTTCTGACAACTGCCTCCTGATCCAAGTATAAGTTTCGCATAAGCACAATTAAGTATACGGGGATTCCCATTTTCTCAAAGTCAGCCACAATTTGTTGTGATCTACACAGTCAAATGCCTTTGCATAGTCAATGAAACACAGACATTCCTCTAGTACTCTCTGCTTTCAGCTAAGAATCCATCTGACATTAGCTATAGTATCCCTAGTGCCATGACCTCTTTTAAATCCAGCCTGCACTTCAGGCAGTTCTCTGTTGATGTGTTGCTCCAGTCAGTTTTGGATGATCTTCAGCAGAATCTTGCTTGCATATGATATTAATGATATTGTTCGATTATATCTACACTCTGTCGGATCACCTTTCTTTGGAATGGGAACAAATATAGATCTCTTCCATTCAGTAGACCAGGTGATTGTCCTCCAGATTTCTTGGCACTACTTGGTGAGCACATCCAGGGCAGCATCTGTTTGTTGAAGTATATCAACAGGTGTGCTATCCATTCCTGGGGCCTTGTTTTTTGCCAATTCTTTCAGAGCAGTTTGAACTTCCTCCTTCATCACCACAGATTCTTCCTCATATGTTGTTTCATGAACTTATTCTGTGTCCACCAATTCTTTTTGGTACAATGTCTCTGCGTACTCTTTTCATCTTCTAATGCTTCCTGCATCATTCAGTACTCTGCCCAAAGCATCCTTAACTATTGCAACTCGAGGTTTGAACTTGTTCTTCAGTTCCTTGAGCTTAAGAAATGCTGAGCGAGTTCGGCCCTTTAGATTTTCTGACTCCAGATCCTTGCACATTTCATTGTAATATTTTACTTTGTCTTAACTTGTTGCCCTCTGGAATCTTCTGTTCAATTCCTTAATTACTATCTTGATTTCTTCCCTTTGCTTTGGTTTCTCAGAGCTCCACTGCAATATTCAGAGTTTCTCCTGACAGCCATCTTGGTCTTTTCTTCCTCCCCTCTCTTTGTAATGACCTTTTGCCCTCTTCCTGGATGATATTCTTGATAGCCTCCCACAGCTTGTCTAGTCTTTGCTCATTTATGTCTAAGCCTCAAACCTGCTCCTGAGATGGTATTGAAATTCCAGTGGGATTGACTCAAGGTTAAATTCTGGTTCCAGTGGACTTGATTTCATTTTCCTCAGCATCAGCTTGAAATTGTATATGAGTAGTTGGTGGTCTATTTCACAATCAGCACCTGGCCTAGTTTTCACAGCTGATATTGAACTTCTCCAGTGATTCTTTCCACAGATGTAATTGGTCTGATT
>NW_006400081.1:689118-689870 GCF_000299155.1 Elephantulus edwardii | reverse complement strand
CAATATGTATGTGTTCCATTTCCTTCTTAACAATATACCATTTTCCTATATTCATGATTTTTACATCCCATGTTCCAATTACTAGTGTCTGTTTACAGCTGTTCCTCCTTCTATTTGTTTCTATACTTGAGGGCTCAGCCTCAGTTGCCATATCTGCTAGTCTAAGTGTGCTCTGTTGTACAAAGGGTTTCAAAGGCCTGCTAATTCACAAGTAGATGGCCAATCCTTATTCCTAGTCTGTCTTTATTTGAGTGCTAAGATTTAGAACATTATCTGACAGAGAAGCATTTTATAAAGAAGAGCAGATTAAAGATATTTCCCAGTAGAGAAGCTAAATATCAGCAGTCAAAAGCAGACAAGGGCTGAATGGAAGGAAATTAAAATTAAAGCTCAAGAAAATGCAAGGAAATCTAAGAGAGTGAAAATACAACTTTGGTTCTATCTCAAATGATGATGAATTACTCAAGAATAGATTTGGTGCATTGAACTTTAGTGACCAAAACCCAGATGTCCTTTTGGATGACATTAATGACATCATCCATGAAGAAAACAAAAGATCATTACACAGGCAAGAAAGAGAAGGCCAAATTGGATGACAGAAGAGGCTTTGAAACTTGCACTAAAATATAGATAGACCAAAACAAAAGAAGAAATGTTGGCAAAAGAAGAGATGAACAGGGAGTTCTGGTGGACAAGTGGCAAGAAGCTGCACTGCAATCCCAGAGGTTGTTGTTCTTCTTGTTATGTGCCGT
>NW_006400081.1:685709-687166 GCF_000299155.1 Elephantulus edwardii | reverse complement strand
CTCAAACCTGTTCCTGAGATGATTCTGAAATTCAGGTGGTATGAAATCAAAGTCATATTTTGGCTCCTGTTCAAATCCACCAGATGCTCTGCTGGAGAAGGAGGGGCAATTTCCTCTTGTACCAGTCAGATCCAATTTGATAGTACACACATACACACAAAATAAGAAAAATAAAATAAATTTTTTAAAAAGAAGAGATGAACAGAAGACTTCCAAGGGCAATTTGAGAAGACAAATGAAAGTATTATAATGAAACATGCAAAGTAGAGTTAGAGAATCAAAAGGGAGCAGAGCATGTTCAGTATTTCGCAAGCTGAAATAACTGATGAACAAATTTAAACCTCAATTTATAATACTAAAGGATTACATGGGTAAAATCTTGAATGATACAGTAAGCATCAAAAGAAGATGGATGGAATTCACAGAATCACTACACCATAAAGAATAGTTTGACCTTGAACCTAAAGAAGTTGCATATGGTCAAGAGTCAATGATACTAAAGAAAGTTTCATAGTATTAAAAGAAGTAGTCAAAGTTGCACTAGAGGCTTGGAATTACTGGAATACCAATTGAGGTGTTTCCAGAGGCAATAACAAGATGTTCAAAGTGTTTGGGAGAAAATGTCAACATCCTTGCCTCTAAGGAGCACTTGGCTACACTTTTTCTAAGATATATCTTTTTTGTTCTTTTGGCAGACTATGGGATGTTCAATGCACCACAGTTCAAAAGTATAAGGAATTTTTTTTTCTGTCAGATGCATAGGAAGTAACAAAAAAGACTTGAATAAGGCACATCTTAAACTAACATCACTGCTCCTCAGGACCTTGGACAGGCCCTTGGCAGCAGATTTCCACAATGCAACATCCTGAATGCTGATACTAACAGTGTTGATTATAGATTCAAGCAAGATGAAATCATTGACAACTTAAGGAAGAGCCCAAAATAGATGAACTTATATGATGACTGCAGCAATGGGCTCCAGCATATCAGAGATGATAAGAATAGGACAGGATTCAGATCTGTTTTAATAGTGTAGCTATGAGTCATATTTGACTCAAGAGCACCTAACAACAACAGATCCTATCAGGGATCTTTAGCAGCTTAGTGGTAAGGAGTTGCTCTGTCAACCAGAAGGCAAGTGGTTCAAATCCATCAGCTACTCCAGGGAAGAAAGATGGGAAATCTTTTTCTGTGCAGTTTATAGCCTCTGATAGCCTTCTAGAGGATCAGCTGTGAGCCAGGTCTGACTTAATGTCATATAGCAAAATTATTTCCAAATATCCAAACTGCTGTTCCACTTTAACTTTTCTGACATTGATTATCCCTCCTTCCTTGACCTTCCCACTATTGTCTTTCACTAGAAGATATTATAGAAACTTATAACTTATGGTGTCCTCCTCTAAGGATTGGTCCCTCCTGGCCACATGCCCAAAGTAGGTGAGATGGAGTTTCAAAAT
>NW_006400081.1:642794-666060 GCF_000299155.1 Elephantulus edwardii | reverse complement strand
GAGTACTTCAAGCCTTCTTTACTTTCAGCAAGTAAGACTGAGTCATCTGAATATTCCAAGTTACTGATGATATCACACTCTTCCTCATATAATCGAGTTTCTCTAACAATTTTTTCAGCATACGGATTAAATAGGTACGGAAAAAAGATGCAACCCTAATGCACAACTTTCCTGATTTTAAACAATGTCCTGTTGTTCTGTTTGGACAACAGTGTATTGATGTAGCTATAGGTTTTGCTTAATCATGATTAAGTGACATAATACTAAAAAGTGGAAATTCAGGTAATGTTGAGAATGCAGAGGAAAGTTCAGCTACATTCGGGGCTTTGAAGAATTGGTCAACAATTTGCAAGATTCACCTAAAAGTAAAACCATTTAGTTAATCACACTTGTTATAGGATTTGAATTATTTTTTTAAAGGCTAGGGAATTCATAAATTATCTAGCTTTCTTTTCAGCAACATTTTAGCAGGAAAAGTTTCAAACATACAGAATTGAAAACATTTTACACAACCACCTATATTACATAATCAATAATTGTACTACACTACTAATTTATTTTTTCCATTTGAATGAATGTTTATAAATATATTATTTGTCCTTCAATCCTTCGTACACATTTTGTTTCATAATATTAATTTTAATTAATTAGTACATTGATGGATACTTCTGTTGTTTCCAATTCTTTGTTGTTGTGACTAATGCTGCCATAAATGTGATTGTTATTATTTCAGTTTGTGTTACAGCTGCTAGTTAGTTCTTTGCGATATTTACCCAGTAGTGTGGTTGCAAGGGAGCTGTGGTAGCCTCCTAGTAAGGATCTGCACTGCCAACTCAAAGCCATTTGTTCAAATTCAAAAGCTGTTCCATGGGAGAAAGATGAGCAATTCCTCTCTTGTGTGACTTACTGCCTCTGAAAACCTGTTGGAGAGTCAGCTATGTGCCAGATCTGACTCAAAGGTACACAATAAGAGCAACAAAGGGGACTGCTAGGGAGTGCTGGTGGTCGAGTGGTAAGCAGTTGTGCTGACAACCCCAAAGGCAAGTGATTCGGATCCACCAGCTGCTTTGCCAAAGAAAGATGGGCTATCATCTCCCATGAGATTTACAGCCCCTGAAAACATGCTGGAAGGACAACTATGAATTAGTTCTGACATGATCAAACATGAACAAGTTGACTTGCTGGATGAAATGGCATTTCTGTTGTCAACTTTTTAAGAAAGCATCAAACTGTTTTCCATAGTGGCTGCACCATTTTACATCCCCACCAGCAGTCTCTGAGAGTTCTAATTACTTCAGTAAATCCTTGCCAGCATTTGTTGTTTGCTATCTTGTGTCTTATTGAATTTTGCTACTGTTGCTGGGGTTAAATGGTATGTATTTCATTGTTGTTTTGATTTGCATCTCTCTGATAGCTGATGATTGAGAGCATCTCTTTATAAATGTGCTGGCCATTTGAATGTCATTTGCCCCTATTGGGTTTTATATTTCTTGCTGAATTGTTGGCATTTTTTTAATAAATTTTAGAGATTAGGACCTTATCAGGTATGTAACTGTCAAATATATCTTCCTAATCTATACGTTTTCTTTTGCAAAAGTCTTTGGATGCACATAAGAATTTATTTCTTAAGAGTTCCTTATCATGTAGTTTTCCTTCTAGTTAATTATACATTTTCAATCATATTTGATAGTATATTTATGCCTTAGATTATTGTTGGGTGCCATCCAGTCAACTATGACTCATACTGACTCTATGAACCACAGATCTAAACCTTGCTCTATCCTGCACCATCTCACAACCTCCATTTTCCCTTTAATAGCCTTTATAGTTTTAGATTTCACACCTAACTCTTTGTTGTTGTTGCAAAGTTCCGTAGAGTTGTAGGCGACTCATAGCGACTCTATGAACGAAAGTCCTTGACACTTCCGTGTGTGACTTTCATCCTTTCTCCAGGTTCATAGGGTTTCTGGAGGCAGCTGTTTACAGAAGCCACTCCTGCTTCCAAGCTTGTTTTAATCAGGGAGCTCCACCAAACACTGTCCATCACGGGTAACCATTATCACATTTGACACATCAGTGTCACAGTGTTCAGCTTCACAGCCACCACAGGTTACCTCTGTATGGAAAGTGGACACACCAGGGCTATACGACCTAGTTTTAGACTTTTCACCTAGATCCTTGATCCATCTTTGATATTTTTAAAATGTGAGGTGTGAATCTGGTTTCAATTTTCTGCAGTTCTGCCAGCACCATTTGTTAAAGGACCTGTCTTTCCCCTACTTCAATGGATTCCATCTCTTTGTTGAAAATCAGCTGTCCAGGATAGGGGCACCTTTCGGATTTCAGTATTCTTGCCAAAAATAATCCAGAAAAGGCATTGTGTTTTGGGTAGACAAAGTGTCTTAGAGATAAAGGGCTTGGGAGGAAAAATAAGAAGGGGCTGCAGCCATCATTTCTGGAGGTGTAGGGGCAGAGTGACAGGACTTCATACATTTCTTAACGCTAATAAACCTTTACATATTTAACCCTTGTATGGGGAGAGATGGAGTTTTCCAGGTACTGGTCTGTGTCGGCGGGGTTATGAAAATGAGATGTGTGTATTCTGGGCCAGTGAGCAATGCTTATCATGGAATGATGTACACGTGCAGTCTCAGGGGACACTGGTTTCTGTCCTGTACCAGCAGAAGGCTCTCTGCTGTCTCTAGAGGAAGGTCATACTGCAGGTAGAGCATGGTGCACTGCGCATGCTTACAGAATCTGTTTAAGCAGATTCTGCCTCCGGAGCAATTTAACAGGAACTGAGTGTTCACTGCAATAGCTTCCAGCTTTGCTTTATTGGGAGCACACATCTATCTGGTACTTCCCTTCTGGCCAACCCAGGCATCTTCTCTGAGATCTGACTCTGTCTCAGGTAGATGGGTTTATTTCAGGGCTCTCCATTGGTCTTTGCACCTGTCATTGTGCCTACCAGTACTGAGCTGTTCTGATTTCTGTTTTGAGGGCAGGAAATGTAAGGCCTCCTACTTTATTTTTCTTCTTCTATAGTGCTTTTCTCATATCTATCCATGTGTTCATCCATTCTTATTTTCACTGCTTTCGAGTCAGAACCATTTCATGATCTTGGGTTTCCAAGGCTGTAAAGTGCATAGGAAGAGACCACCCATCACTCTCTCCCGGGCCACGGGTGGATGGATCGTGTATAGGCGTGTGGCCTTTGCCTTAGGGAAAGTAAGCTGTGGAGACAGACCAACATGCTTAGTCCAACCGTGTGAACAAACATTACAAAATTGAGTTCAGTGCTGTTTAGTGTTTCCAGTCTAGCTTTACTTATCACATCTATAGTTAGAAAATGGGCAGTTTCATTTTATATACAGGCTTTTTAGATTCTACAAGACAGCAACCTGTCAAAGAGGCAAAACAAAGGCTTTCCAAATATTCCAGGACCGCTCAGAGCTTCAGATATTATCCTGGCAAAGTTATTAAAACAGATTTCTTTAAATCAATCACTGGAAAGGGCCACCTAACTGGCCAGCTGTCTTAAGTTATAATCTACTTCATAAGAATATCATTTGATGACGGGGTTAAACCTGGTTCTATAATGCTTTTAGAGGAAAGGCTTAGGGGATTGACCTTTCCCGCCCTGCCCCCTTCTTTATCCTTGAACATAAAGACAGTTACAGAGGAAGGTTTAAAATATAGGTTCATGACATGCAAAGAAAAATCAGATCATAACTTTCAGCAATTACACCGAATCATATATAATAGTTTTTCCTCTTTGGAGGTTTACTTTAAAATGACTATCATATTGGATAACTATTTCTTAATATTAAGGAAACAATGAATTTCTTTTTTAAGTATTTGTAACACTTATTGATTAATACCAGTCTATGAAGAATGTGTGAAAACACTTTTCAAATACACCTACTTTTTGTAATTAAACGGATGACAAAATTTACAGTGAGGAAAAGATTAATATTGAAGCTTAATATCAAGATAACTCTGCTATAGATGCAAACTTATACCGAAAGCGAAAGAAAATTTTTACCTGAAGGTTTTTTCTTGGAAAATAGGTAGTTTGTAATGTAACATCTGCTTCCATGTGTTTGTACCAAGAATGTTTTGTTTCCTTTTGTTTTTAAAGGCGGCAACAATAGTGACTGTTTAATATGAATGAGTTTGACCTGCTGGGAGTAATAGGCTAAGCATCCTTTTTGAATACAGATGATGTTTGATTTACATGATAAACACCCAGTTTGAAGATTAACATTTAAATCAACTCGTCTCCTACTGTTTTCAATTTCCCTCAACACTCCTTTTTTATTTTGTTGACAAAAAAAAAAGTTTGAAAGATGAACTTTTGAAAAACTTAAGGTTTGCATGGAGACCTCTTCCAAATCCTGTGCTCGAGCACAATAGCCGCGTTCAAGAAGATGACCAATTGTTAAACAATTCATCCATCCGCAAAAATTTACCAGAGTCCTATTTCTGCAGGCAGATTTGTGCCTGTGTGTTTATGACACTATCTAATTGCAATGGAGTCACAGCTGACGCCTACCTGACCCTGAAGAGGGTTTTCGGGGGGCTGTAAATCGCACAGAAGGACTTTGTCCATCTTCCTCCTGCAGAGCAGCTGGTGGATTCGAACCCCCAGAGAGGCTCAGCCTTTGGGTGACTAGCACAGCGTCCTGTGGACTAGCCACCAGGACACCTATGAGGAGGAATCTGGCTGCAGGTTTTCCTCGTTTTAGATACTCTTCTTTTTCTGTCTGGCTTCCCGTCCCAGGCCCGGAAGCCGTGAAGCTGCATGCATCTTGGCGCGGCAAAGGACAATGCAGGGTACCCTGGATGAAGCACGATCCCCTCGCAGCCGAGCGCTTTCCCGGGCTTGCCTTCGGCGGCAGGCAGGGGCGGAGCTGGGGCCAGCGGGGCGGGGCCAGGCCTGCGTCCGGCGCGGTCATTGGCGGGAGCTGGCCTCTACGCGCAGCACGTCCTCCCGCGCGGGCCCGGTGCAGCGCCGCAGCGCACGCCGCGCAGGAGCCGCTTTCCCGGGGCGCTGGCGACCCGGACCGTCCAGCGCGCATTGAACTCTACCAGCGGCGGCCAGCTGTGCTCCCGGACCCGCCCGGGAGCCTCCGCCTGCCCGGCCGGGGTCCTCCAGGGGCTGGCATGGCCTGACGGGTGCAACCCTCGGCGCGCACGATGGGGAATCAAGAAGGGAAGCTCAAGAGGAGCGCCGGGGATGCGTCGCACGAAGGCGGCGGCGGCGGTGAGGATGCGCTCGGGCCCAGGGACGTGGATGGCACAAAGAAGGGGAGCGCAGGCAAGAGGACGCCTGGCAAACATGGCAAGGGCGCGGGGGGAAGCACGGAGCCTGGCAAGAAGAAGAGCAAGTCGGACTCCAGAGCCTCGGTCTTCTCCAACCTGCGGATCAGGAAGAACCAGTCCAAGACGAAGGGCTCTGGGGGCTCCCGCGAGGACGCTCTGGACGCGCAGGCCCTGCAGAGCGGGGAGCTGGACAGCGCTCACTCGCTAGTCACCAAGACCCCTGATCTCAGCCTCTCGGCGGACGAGACGGGCCTTTCGGACACCGAGTGTGCGGACCCTTTCCAGGTGACCCGTCCGCGGAGTCCTGGCCCCACCGACGCTGGCATTGGTGTCCAGGCGGCGGTCGTGGATTTGGAGACTGCTGCAGGGGCGCAGGATGGACAAAGGACCAGCTCGGGCTCGGACACGGACATCTACAGCTTCCACTCGGCCGCGGAGCAGGAAGATCTGCTGTCCGACATCCAGCAGGCGATCCGCCTGCAGCAGCAGCAGCTCCTGCAGGGCGCGGGGGATACCGCAGCGCCCCCGGTTGCCTCCTCGCCGCCTGGGGCCTTCCTGGGCCTCGATCGGTTCCTGCTGGGGCCGAGCGGGGCTGGTGAAACCACTGGCTGCCCAGCCCCCGAGCAGACTCTACCCGCGCTCGTCCACCTCCCCGGGAGCCGGGGCACCGAGTCCCTGGGGGATGAGCCTCCACCGGCCCCCACTGGCCGCTTGGACTCTGAAGCGCCCTCGGTTCCCGAGGCCCAGACCCCGGCCTTCGCCTTCCCCGGGCCCCGCGCGGCGGAGGGCGCGGCCGGAGCTGCGACGCTGGAGGCCGAGGACACCGAGGAGGAGGAGGAGGATGCCTTTGAGGATGCTCCCCGAGGCTCCCCCGGAGAGGACTGGGGCCACGGGCTCCGGGAGGCCACGCCGAGGCCGGAGAAGGAGCCTGAGGAGAGGGCGAGTGGGCCCGTGACACCCACCGCCGTCTCCCTCCCGGGAAGCCCGGCCCCGAGCCCGCGCTGCTTCAAGCCCTATCCGCTGGCCACCCCCTGCTACATCAAGACCACCACCCGACAGCTCAGCTCGCCCAACCACTCCCCGGCGCCGTCCCCAAGCCAGAGCCCCCGGATCCAGCGGCGCCCTGAACCCCCTCTGAGCCGAGGGCCCAGGTCTGCTCTCGCCAAGACGCAGCGCGCCGACGGGGGTCCGGGCTCCGGCCTCAGCCGTTCAGCGGACTGGACTGAGGAGCTGGATTCCCGCGAGCCCGGAGTAGGCGGCTCCGCGGACCTGCTGGAGCGTAGGGCGGCCGCAGACGGCGTGGCCCGGGGGTCCGCCGAGCTGCTCAGTAAGGTTGGGGCGCAGACGGCTGTGGACGGCTTCCAGAACGTATTCACAGGTGAGTGCGCCCTGCTTCCTGGCCTGAGGATCGCGGTCATCTGCCAATCAGCGCCCTGTCCTTGTCGCCCGCTTGCCCTGGCTTCCAGGACGCCTTCTCCATGGCGACCCATTACTGGGCTGCTGAAATGTTTTGGCCATGCTTGCTGGTTTTTACATGTTAATAAAATACCTCTGTCCAAAGTCATCTCTAGAAAGGGGTGTTCTCTGTCCAGTGCCTCAAATACTGCATTTCTCCAGCATATCTGCTGTTCCTTACGTGCACTGGGCCCTCCAAGATTTCCCCCTTCTTATCTAAGCTTTCATTTTTTTTTTCACATAACCCAACAGCTTTAAGACAAGCAATTGTTCATGGTCCTTTCACAAAGCTCTAGTGTTATCAAAAGGCCATCTCTGACCAAGCAATGTAGATACATGTATTTCTGTACATGAATATGTGTAGTAGGTAGTTTTCGACTCACTGCAGTCTGGTTATGCTTACTTAATGATCTATATCGTCACTTCTACTTGGTGACGGAGTTCTGGTGGTGTAGTTCTTGGGGAGTTGACCTGCAAACTCAAAGGTGAGTGATTAAAATCCACCAGTACTACTCTCCAGACAGAGATGGGCAGTGTCCTCCCTTGAGATTTACACCCTTGAAAGACCTGCTAGAGAAGCAAATATGATTTGCTTGCAAGCCCAACCCAATGGTAATGCGTTAAGTTGAGTTGGCTTGGTGATGCAAGCAAATTAATTCATGTTACTAGAAATTTTATCGGGAGTTCTGGTGGCTTATTGGTAAGGAGTTGCATAGCCATTCTAAACTCTCATGGTTTGAATCCATTAGTTTCTCTACAGGAGCAAGAGAAAGCAGGCTCCTTCTATTTGCTTTACAACTCTGAAAACCCACTGGAGGGTCAGCTATGAGTCAACTCTGACTCCAAGCTGCTTAACAGCAGCAAAAACAAGCTTATAAATACTGAAGTGGAATAGTTGTTAAGTGCCGTCAAGTCCACTACAACTCACAGCACTACAACTCATAGCAACCCTATGAACAGGTCGGAAACCTGCCCTATTCTGTGCCATCCTCATCATCTCCGACAAGCCCACCAATAGTCACGGTGTCAGTCTATCTCACTGAGGGTCTGTCGGCGACCTCTCCAAAGTGCTGAAGAGCAAAGATGTCCATTTGAAGACGAAGGTGCACCTGATTCAAGTTATCATCTTTTCAGTCACTTGCTATGCATCTGAAAGTTGGACAGTGAAATGGAGTAGTAGGGTGTCATTTTTTGTTGTCATGGTGTGGTTCATCAGAGTGTATTTGGAGATAGTGAAGGTGAGACCAAGAGTTCTCATCATGGTCCAGCTAACCCCTCTCTGGGTTAGCTATGGCCACTTATACGGCATGTGAATGTCAAGTACCATGATGAACCTATTCAATCTACAAGGCCTTACCTTAATTTTGCATTGGTAAAGTGGCCATTTGTTTCATATTTACTTAAAAGTTCTGTCCTTAATTGTTGTTGTGTACCATAGAGTTGAATCTGACCTGTAGCTGACCTCCAGTGGGTTTTCAGAGGCAGTAAATCACTCGGGAGAAGATTGTCCATCCTTTTCCTCTGGAGCTGCTGGTAGCCTTGAACCCTGTGCCTTCCAGATTGCACTGCAGCTTTTTTGCCACTAGGCCACCAGAATGTAATTTTGTTGTTGATTGTGATCAAATCAGAACTGACACATAGCTGAATCTCCACTAAGTTTCAGGGCTTTTTAAATTACGCAGGAGGAGATTTGCCATCTTTCTCCAGATGAGCAGTTGGTAGACTCAAACCACATATCTTAGTGTTGGCAGCACAATTCCTTACCACTAGGTCACCAAAGGTCAAGAAGGTAATGGGGGGGGGGGTTTAAGTAAATAATGTATCTGGTGAATAATAGGTTTGTGATAAATATTTGATTAAAATGTTCAAATACAATTAGAAAGTTTTGTGTTCTAGTTAGGGAGCTCTGGTGCTTTTTTTTTTTTATATTTAGCTTTGGTTTTTAATGTGTAGAAAGTTTTACTGTTAACCCAAAGGTCTCATGTATCTAGTAGTTCAAATCTACGAGCAGCCACATGGGGAAAGAAGGACAGTCGCCTCTCATTACAACTTTCTGCATTGGAAACACGGTGGAGGGTTACTATGAGCTGCAGTCAGTTAGATGATTGGTGAATAAATGAGTGGGTGTTCTATTTGGTAGTTTCGTATATGAAGATCACTACTTAACTCCTCATTGCTCTTGAGTCAAAACCAACTCAGAGCTGCCCCTCTAACGAGTTTCCAAGGCTGAAAATTCCATGGGAAGAGATTTTCCATCTTTTCTTTCACAGAGCAGCTGGTTGATTTGAACTGCCAGACAGGCATGGCTTTTGGGCTAACAGTGCAAAGCACTCCTCCACTAGATTTGGATAAATATTATTAGTGTTGTAGCAGCTGCTTTTATTTTAATCAACAGGCTATTTTATATTTATAGAATCTTATATTTAAGAGTTTTGTTCTGCTTTGAGTTGTTCCCCAGTTCATGAAAATGTGAAACTGAATACCCTTCCTAGTCCCTTGCCTGAATGGGTGATGATTGGACCATTGTGATCCACCACTGTGTTTTGTGGCCTGGTTTTCACAAGTAGGCATCCAGGCATTTCTTTTTATTTTATTCTGGAAACTTCTCAGACACCTATTTGGGATCACAGCCAGTGACAGCTTTCCACTGATGTATTGGTGGTGGCTGTGAAGGAGTTCTACTGGCCAATCAAACCCAGATCTTCTTCAGGGAAGACAAATTCTACCAGTGGACCACTACTTCTCCCATTCTTTGTCTCCATGCTCTTATCATTTAAAAACAAAAACAAAACAAAAAAAACCACCAACTTTTAAAGCTGCTCTGATGATCCAGTGTATAATAGCTCATTGTTAAGCTATAAAGAACAATGGTTCAATTTCACCCCTTCCCTGAAGAAGAAAGTTAGGCAGTTTCATTCCATAAAGATTTACCGCCTTGGAAATCTGATGAGTGTCACCATGAAGTGGGAATTGACTCATAGGCAGTGGATTTAACATATGTTGCAATGCCAACACAAGTGAAGCCAGTTTGAATCCACCAACTGCTCCATAGGAGAAAGACAGGCATTCTCCTCCCACGCAATTTATGTTGTTGTTGTTTTTATGTGCCCGTCGAGTCGTTTGCAACTCGTAGTGACCCTATGCACAACAGCCCTAAACCGTGCTCTATCCTGTGCCAATCTCATTGCCTCTGACACACCCATCCCGATTACCCCAGTCACTGAATCAATCCACCTCATAGAGGGTCTTCCCCTCCTGCGCTGTCCCTCTACTGTACCCAGCATGATGTCCCTCTCTAAAGACCTGTCTCTCCTTACAACATGTCCAAAGTATGTCAGGCGAAGCCCCAGAATCCTTGCCTCCAAGGAGCAGCCTGGTTTAACCCTCTCTAGGATGAATCTGTTTTCTTGGCAGTCCATGGTACATTCAGTACTCTTCTCCAGCACCACAACTCAAAGGAGTCAGTTCTCCTTCTATCCTCCCTAGTCATTGTCCAGCTCTCTGATGCATAACAAGTGATGCTCTCTGATGCATAACCATGGCCTGTATCAGGCACACCTTAGTCTCCAGAGAGACACTGTTGCTCTTGAGTACTTTAGAGAGGTCCCTAACTGCAGACTTTCCCTTTGCAATACGTTTTTTGATTTCTGGCTACTGGTGCCAAGAGTGTTGACCGTGGAGCTGAGCAAACTGAAGCTGTGAACACTCTCAATCTCTTCGCCATCCATCCTGATGCTACCAATTGGTCCGGTGGTGAGAATTTTTGTCTTCTGGACATTGAGCCTCAGTCCATATTGAAGGCTGCAGTCCTTGACCCTCTGTAGTAAGTGCATGAGGTCCTCGTCAGTTTCAGCGAGCAAAGTTGTGTCATCTGCATAACGCAGATTGTTGATAGATCGTCCACCAATCCTAATGCCACGTTTCTCCTCATAGAGCCCAGCCTCTCGGATAATCTGCTCTGCATACAGGTTGAAAAGGTATGGAGATAGGACACATCTCTGGCAGGAAGGTCAGCTATGAGTCTGATCTGATTGATGGCACAAAATAGTAACATAATGACCCTTATTTTTCATCAATTAAGTTAGAAAGAACAACTCCACAGGAATAATAACACAGCCTTCTTACATACTAGATTTTATAAAGGCAAAAAGAAAAGGATTTTTTTGATGCTAAAAGATTATAAAGTTATTGAAGTAATTTTGGTGAGTAATACTTTATATTTAGGCAAACATTTACATGTTAATTTTTTTGTTTTGGTTTTTTAAAATTTTATTTTAATATTTTAAAAAATAATTTTAATGAACATTTACAGAGATTTTGGATTTCCATTCATTCATTGCTGCACTTCTCTCCCTGATGTTAATTTTTTTGAGGGGATAGAATTCAAACAAAACCTAAACTCACCATAACTAAGACAATTATTCACTTGTACCATAATTAAGCTTGTCACTCACTTATATTAAGAATTGTTTTAATCATTAATTAATAACACAGGACTTTGTAAGTCCATGAATTTATTTTTTAAACATCCGTACCTATGTTTCTGTATACCTGTGTGCTGTTATGTGCTGTTGAGTGAGAACTAACTCATAGCTGACCCTCGAGAGGGTTTTCAGAGGCTTCCCATTGCACTTGAGGAGATTTCATGGAGCAGCTGGTGGATTCAAACCATGTGTGTTTTGGCTGGCAGTGCAACTCCTTCCCACTAAGCCACCAGAGCTCCTGTATGTCTAACTGCTGTTGTCAGGTGCTGTACAGTGGATTATGACCCAGAGCAACCCTATTAACAACAGATAGGCACCGTGTCCTATCATGTACTATTCTTACCACCTCTGATGCACTCATTGTGTCACCAGCTTTGACACAGTCCATTGCTGCAGTCACTGTGCCATTCTTTCTGGCTGAGCATCTTCCTCTCCTTCTGTCTAGCTTTCTCGCTCTCTGTAGAGTCCATCTATATATAAAGATTCCTGATGGTATAAGTGAAAAAGCTACTGAGCATAAGGTTACCAGTTTGACATCACCATCTGCTCCACAAGTGAAAGATGTGATAGCCTCCTTACATTAAGATTACAGCTGTAAGAGCCATGGGAACTGTTGGGTTGCTGTGAGGTGGGGGTCACTGGATTTTAATGTATGTATTTCTTTATATCTGGTAGCCATGTTGTCCCACCAAATTTGTCACAGAGATCATGAACTCATTGAGTAAAGAGGCAGACAGCTAGTAATTACTGTGCTCCAGAGACATGCAGATATCAGCCCACTGTGATGAGCAACAGTGACCTATGGAGACTCCAGTAACTTATCCTATGAGGGGGAGAGAACGCTATGTGCAAGAAGGGTATATAAGAGCCCTGAAACAATACAGGCCCCTTCATAGGTTGAAATAGCTTTTTAATTCTATTTGTGGACCCTGCATATGACTTTGACCCAAATTTGAATTTGCTGAATATTTATGAATTTGACATTGGAGTCTTATTCATGCAGCACCTGGCTTTTGTTGACCTCTCTAGGAAGAAATTTTTATGGTATGGTGCAAAATTAAAATGCAGAGTGACATGCTTTAATATGGACACCACTTAGTTTGTGTTTTATGGATGGATGGATGTGGTTGTAGCTGCTTCCATATGTTGTTCGCATCAGTGTTGTTTTCTGGGAGAGGAGGAGGTGATAGTTTTAACCTTCCCTTGTAACTGGTAGGAATATGGAGAAAAAAAAGGTGAAATAGCTGTCAGTGTCACATTCATTCAGAGGCAGTCCCAGAAATAGAAGATGCGTCTACTGATTCAAGTCTGAATGTCATCGCCTATTACTCATGTCTGGTGGTCAGCACTGTAAGATGGTATGTAGAGTGGGGGGGGGGAATACTAAAGTTGTACAGCTCAAGGCTTTGACTTTTCCTGCTCCGTTTTTTGATCTATCTATTAATGTTTTTAAATGTACTTTGCAAAAATTTTCCTTTTTAACTTTATTTGCTACCCTCTTCTTTGCTGTATTTTTTCATCTCTGTTAACTCTCTTAAATTGGTTTTATCTGTGTCTAAACAATTTCTTAGCTTATTATTTGAAAGGTCTTATGTCATGCAACATGATGAGTTCTAGTTTTGTCCATGTTGTGTAGTACTTAATAAATTGTTTTTTATCATCTTGTTAATTTTATATTCATAAAATAAATTTTAAATTATTATCATTTTATATTTGTGAAAGTGTGTAAGTCAGCTACTTCATGCTTCGTGCCAATACTCTCAACCAATACTCTTGAGGGAGCAAGCATGTACCTTTTGCTGAATAATCTTCTGTTCAGTTTGGAGACTTAGACTTAGAGCACCTGCATCCAAAAGCAAAGTCTCATACAGAGCAAACTGTCATATTGCAGCAGCCAACCCTAGCTCATAGCATGTATCATCTTCTCTTCAGTTGGCTGGGTTTTGGTCAACTCACCCCAGCCATCTGTTGCTTGGTCCAAATAAGCATCAGCCATAAAATCAGACAACCACACTTCTCCCTGCATCCCAGACTGGCCGGTGCCTTCATTCAGATTTAGCCCCCACATGGGGTCAACAGTCAGCAACTCTTTTTTTCTTATCCATACATCTGTGCGTGCTAGGTGGACAGTGCTGAAGGATCACATCCAAGCTCACCCTGTCTCTTCATTGCTGCTTGTCACCTGCTGCCACTCCAGTGGATCCAGGTGATCACGATGAGTGAGCACATTAATCAGCTCTGTTTAAATTCAAGTCCTGACAAATACTGCATAGTGCCACTGTTGTAAAACAGGACTGGACGTTGGCTTGGGGGAGCCTGAGAAAGATGGGATAAATAATGTATACTGCATTGAAACAGATGAGGGAGAAAACGGTTTAAAAGCGATATATGATTAGGTATTTGTGTCATGACAGGTGTCCAGAATGAAGGCTGCATAATGGAGTGGACCTGGGGGGAGGGATTGTAAAACAATGGGGAAACTTTTCTTTTACTTTTCAAAGAGAAGAGTATACTGGGGGGGGGTGGGGCATGTAAGAGGTTGACAGGGAGAAAAGTGCAACAATGAATGAATGTAAATCCAAAGTCTCTATATTTTCATTAAAATTAATAAAAATAAGAAAGAAAAAAAAATTCAAGTCCTGGAAGTGGCGTCTGAATAGCACCAACTTTATTTCACAATTTTTTTTTCTAATTTAAAATAAGTTTTATTTTATACTGGTTTACTTATAAAGTTTGTATACCTTGTTTTTCACACCAGATCTTTCTCATTTCCTTTACCCAACAAACTGTGTGATGTTGTTGGCTGAGGACAAGAATAAAGAAAAAGTTGGGGACACCAGGACTGAGAAAAAGCAGAGAGCCTAAAGGCAGGGGGCAAACAGCTCAAAAGACTTAAGCACAGAACCTAGCTTCCCTGTGACTTTATTGAGAATTGCCAGTTAGCAAATCACAAAGAGAATTCTATGCAAATGAAGCTAAGTTTTTTTGTTGAAAACAACATGCTAAACTCAGGAGGGAGGGGTTAGCAAATACAATCCAGGAATTGTGAAAACGGCCTGAAGGTCTGCCTTAGCACTTGATCCCTATGACCTGTCTCAGGAGGAATTCCAGTGTGTATTTGCACCTCCCCCATATCCTGTTATAGCATTTGGTTTATCATTAATATTTAGTTTGGTATTTGGATTCCCACAGTGTGACCCTATGATTAACCACCCCCAACCACCCATCCTCAGCACCCCCTGCTCTCATCCTCCCCACCTTGTATCCTCATGCATGCTCTACAATAATGGTCTTATACCATATTCGTCCTTATGAAACTGAGTTAGTTCACTCAGCATAATGTTCTCCAGTCCCTCCCAAGTTAGGTAATAATTTATAAAGTCATTGCTCTTATGTGCTGCATAGTGTTCCATCATATAAATGCACCATAATTTCTCAATCCATTTGGTTGTGGTTGGGCATTTTGGCTATTTCCATGTTCTTGCTATGGTGAATAACATTGCCGTGAACATTGGTGTACAAGTCTCCATTTGTACCTCAGTTTTAATTTTCTCAGGGTGTATTTTAAGCAGTGGAATAGCTGGGTCCTATGGAATTTCTGTGTTCAGCTATTTGAGGAAATTCCAGACTACCTTCCAGAGTGGTTGTACCAAATTACAATCCAACTAACAATGGTGTAAGAGTTCCTATCTTGTCACATCCTCTCCAACATTTATTACTTACTGTCCTGTTAAACTTTGCCACTGCTACTGGAATAAGATAGTATCATTTTGTGATTTTGATTTACATCTCTCTTATTGCCAGTGATTTTGAGCATTTCTTCATGTGTCTGTTGACCATCCA
This sequence comes from Elephantulus edwardii, assembly GCF_000299155.1. Classification (NCBI taxonomy): domain Eukaryota; kingdom Metazoa; phylum Chordata; class Mammalia; order Macroscelidea; family Macroscelididae; genus Elephantulus; species Elephantulus edwardii. The sequence continues at coordinate 650,953 of NW_006400081.1, read as the reverse complement.
AACATCATTCTCTGTGAAAATTCTATGTCTTTTACCCATTTTGTAGTTGAATTATCAGTCTTTTTCTTGTGCAGGCCCTGTTGGATACTATAAACTTTTGATATGAGACCCATGTCTGAAATGGTATATTGCCAAATATTCTTTTCCAGTCAACCGGTTTTCTTTTCACTCTATTGGAAAAAGTTTTTGATTCACATAGGGATTTACTTGTTAGAAGGTCTCATTCATCAATTTTATCCTCTCCAGATTGAACATTTCTGGCTATTGTTGGCAGTCTCTTTTTACCATAGACTAGGCCATCTAAGTTTGATCCCAATTTGTCTCTGATGAGCATAATGGTTTTGCCTTACTCCCAGGTTTCTGATCCACCTTCAGTTGGTTTTTTTGTATAGTGTGAGATGTGGATCCAGTTTCAGCTTTCTGCGGGTAGCGGTCTAGTTTTGCTAGCACCATTTGTTGAAGAGGTTTTCATTTCTCATTTTGATAGACTTTATTTCCTCATTGAATATCAGTTGACCATAGATAACTGGGTCCATTTCTGGGTTCTCATTTATTTCACCAATTTTTGAGCACTACTCCGGGAATTGATGGAATACCCATTGCAGCAATATTTCAACAAACATGTCCTGCCCTGAACATCCATACCAGCTTGTGCTAGAAATCTGGGGGACTGGAAGAAATCCATATTTTTTTTCCTATTCCAAAAAAAGGTGACCTGACAGAGTGTGGAAATTATTAAGCAATATCACTACTATTACACACAAGCAAAATCCGGTTTAATATTATCCAGAACTGACTGGAACAGTACATTGACTGAGAACTGCCAGAAATAAAAGTTTAAAAGAGGCTGTGGCACTAGAGAAATTATTGCTGATGTTAGATGGATCTTGGCTGAAAGCAAAGAGTGCCAGAGTAATGTTTATCTGTGTTTCATTGACTATGCAAAATCGTTTGACTGTGTTGATCACAACAAATTGTGGCTAACCATGAGAAGAATGGAAATCTCGGAAAACTTGATTGTGCTCACGGGAAACCAATACTTGGACCAGGAGGCAGTCATCAGAACAGAACAAAGAAACATGGCATGATTCAAAATCAGGAAAGGAGTGAGTCTGGGATGTGTCCTAACTCTATACATTTTCAATCTGTATACAGATCATTTGGGAGGCTGGACTTTATGAGGAGGACTGTGTCATCAGGAGGGAGGAAGACTCATCAACAACCTGCGTTATGCAAATAATACAAACTTGCTTCCCCCCACCCCCTTCACACAAATAATTTCATTAAAAAAAGAATTATCTCTGGTAGATTTTGTCCCTTTTTTAGAATATTTCTACTTATCTTTTTAAATTAGTTTTATTTTGCATTTCCATTCAGTCATTGTTGCACAATTTCCTCCCTGCCCACCCCTCCACCTCAGATTGCTTTTCTCTTTGACAAGTTAAAAAAAAATTCTTTCATTGTTGTACAATCCTCTCCACACCCTAGTCCACTCCACTATGCAGGCTTCATTCTGGACACTTGTCATGATGATAATACCTAATCATATATTCCTCCTAAACAGTACTCTCCCTCATCTGTTTCAATGCAATATATATTGTTTATCCCCTTAGTTTCTCCTCAACTCCAGTGTCAGTCCTGCTTTACAACAGTGGCACTATGCAGTGTTTGTCCTTTTGTGACTGAGATATTTCACTCAGCATAGTATCTTCCAGGTTCACCCATTTTGTATAGTGTTTCATGAGTTCCTTGTTTTTCAATACAGCATAGTATTGCATTGTGTGAATATACCAAAGCTTCTCTAGACATTCGTTTGTTAATGGGCACTTGGATTGTTTCCAGCTCTTTGCTGTTGTAAACAAAGCCACAATAAACGTGGGTGAGCATATCTGTTTGGGTTGCAGTTCTGGTTTCTTTACAGTATATTCCCAGTAGTTGAATTGCTGGGTCAAATGATATTTCCATTTCCACCTTTTTGAGCAAGTGCCATACTGCTTTCCATAGTAGTTGAAGTATTTTACACTCTCACCAACAGTGAATAAGGGTACCAGTTTCTTCACAATCTCGCCAGCATTTGTTGTTGGCTGTTCTGTTAAATTTTCCTGTTCTTACTGGAGTGAGATGATATCTCATAGTTGTTTTGATTTATATCTCTCTTAGAGCTAAGGATTTTGAACATTTCTTCTGAATGTCTTTTTTGCTGAAGTGTCTGTTCATATCCTGTGCCCATTTTTTAATTGGGTTGTTTACCTTTATCTTCTTGTGGAGCTCAATTATTTTATAAATTCTAAATATAAGTCCTTTATTGAATATGTCATTGTTGTTGTTGTTAGGTGCCATCGAGTCATAGATAACTCATAGCGACCCTATGAACGAAAGGCCTGAGCAATGTTCGTACATAGAGTTTCTGGAGGAAAGCCATTTCAGAAGTGGATGCCACTCCTGCTTCTAGGCTTGTTTTAGTCGGGAAGCTCCAGCTAACACTGTCCACCATGGGTACCCATTACCACGTTTGGCACATCACTGTCACAGTGTTCAGCATCACAGCAACCACGAGTTACCTCTGTACAGCAACACACAGACCAGTGCTATACCACCTAGAAGAATGTTTGACAGGAAAACCATTTGAACCCGGCTGAAGACAAATCTCCTTCTTCATTATGTCTGGGAAGGTTTTTTTTGAGCAATTCTTCCACAACTTTGTTGGTGCCTTTACTTGCTTCTTCCTGTTCTAGGATTCCAGTGATGTGCATGTCATTTCTCTTGATGGTGTCCTACATTATTCTTAGGTTTTCTTCTTTTACCTTCATTTTTCATTCTGCTTTTTGCTCTGTCAGATCAGTGGTGACAGTTCTATCTTCTATTTCATTTGTTCTGTGTTCCATCTTTTCATCTCTGTTCATGTGTCCCTTCATGTTGACAGTATCTTAAACCTTGGACATCATATTTTGGATCATGGTTCTTGTTTTTCCAGAGCCTCTAATGCCTTGTTTGTTTTATCTGCATTGTTTTGGATTTTTTTTGAAGCTCCTCCTGATTTTGCTTTCATTGTCCTTTAATTCTTCAAGTTTGTTTTCACCCATTTAAAATATTCAATGATTGTTCTTTTAAATTCTGTGCCAGAAAGTTCCTTCAGACTTTCTGGCTTCAGGAAATCCACTGCTACTCTGTCACATTTTGGGGATGATACCTTGTTTGGTCTTGAGTGTGGTGTCAGGTAGCCTACTTCTTTCCTGGCACTGCCGTGGTAGAGTTTTTTGTGCCTAAGAAGATAAACGGTTCTTGATCTGATGCCACTACTCAAGAAGAAGTTTGGGCAGGCACACACAAAGATGCAGTAGGGTGGGCATACATGCAGACATATGTGGGGGTTGGGGGAGACACACACACACAGTCACACTGTGGGGGGAGGGGTTATGTGAGAGGGACCTGAATAGAAAACCAGGAAGTCTTGGTTTTCCCCTCCAGAACTGGACCTGCCACCCCAATCAAGCTCCACCTGTCCCATTCCCTTCTGCTTATGGTAATGGGGTTCCACAATTTGTACAGAAATCAGCTCTGATTCCCCCCTCTAAGTACCTCTCTCAATTTCCCATTGTCTTGCTTTCTATTGTCAGGTGAGTCCCTTTGCATCTCACTGTTCCCCACAGTGGCTTGATGCTTTTTGCCAAGGCATGCTGCTCCCCACCAAGGCATGCTGCATCCACTGAGGCTTTCTGCACCTTGCCAAGGCTTGCTGCACCCTGCTGATGCTCGCTGCTCCTTTGGCTCTCAAATGTCCATATTGGTCCACAACAATATTTTGAGAAACACTTATATATTTGTGACCAAGGAGGAAGCCTGTTGTTCCCTTTTGGAAGTGGCTTCTCACCTCTCTTGGGGTGCACAGGACCTCCCTGTTTCCTGGGTTAAGGGACCCCGTGTGCTCAAGCCAGACAACTTCCCCTCCCCAAATAACTGTGGGAGCAGCGCAGACAGTGCTGTCGCCACTTCCTGTTGTTTGTCCTGGCTTCTTCCAAACTTGCTTACTGAAAATGAAGAGGAACTGGAGCATTTGTTGCAGAAGGTCAAGGACTGTAGACTTCAAAATGGATTGAAGGTCAACATAATAGAAGACAGAAATTTTCACTGCTAGGCCAATTAGCTGCTCCATGGTGGATCAAGAAGAGATCCTTTTTTAAAAAAAGTTTCTACTAGTTTATTTACAAAATTTGAATACATTGTTTTCAAGCACAAATTCTTTCAATTTCCCTCAACACCCCCATCAAATTTTACAACCTGAATATTAATCTCCTGACTCCCCCTGCACATCCACCTCCCTCTGCTTCCAACCTCTCCCACCCCTCTTTAATCCTTATACTCACTCTACAATAATGGTTGTATATACTATTTATCCTTGCGGGACTGAGTTAGTTCACTCAGCATAATACTATCCAGTCCCTCCCAAGTTAGGTAATAATTTTCAAAATCATTACTCCTGCATGCTGCATAGTATTCTGCTATGTGAATGTACCATAATTTCTCAATCCATTCGTTTGTGTTCAGACATTTGGGCTGTTTCCATGTTTTTGCGATGATGAATAATGCTGCTATGAATATTGGTGTAAAAATCTCAGTTTGTGCCTTAGTTCTCATTTTCTCAGGGTATATTCCGACTACATACTTTGGAAATATTTTAAGGAAGGACTTGTCATTGGAGAGGGACATCATACTTGGTAGGGTAGAGGGACAGCACAGGAGGGGAAGGCCCTCTATGAGATGGATTGATTCAGTGACTGGGATAATCAGGATGGGTGTATCAGAAGCAGTGCGATTGGCACAGGACAGAGCAGAGTTTAGGGCTGCTGTACATAGGGTCACTATGAGTCACAAGTGACTCGACGGCACATAACAACAACAACAACAACAGCAACAACAACAACAACAACAACAACAACATATTCCAAGTAGTGGAATAGCTGGATCATATGGAATTTCTATGTTCAGCTTTTTAAGGACACACCAAACTGCCTTCCAGAATGGTTGTATCATTTTATAATCCCACCAACAATGTATAAGAGTTCCTTTCTCACCACATCTTCTCCAACATCTATTACTCGCTGCCCTGTTAAACAGATTCATCCTAGAGAGGCTTAAACCAGGCTGCTCCTTGGAGGCAAGGATTCTGGGGCTTCGTCTGACATACTTTGGACATGTTGTAAGGAGAGACAGGTCTTTAGAGAGGGACATCATGCTTGGTAGGGTGGAGGGACAGTGCAGGAGGGGAAGACCCTCTATGAGGTGGATTGATTCAGTGACTGGGGTAATCGGGATGGGTGTGTCAGGGGCAATGAGATTGGTACAGGATAGAGCAGGGTTTCGGGCTGTTGTACATAGGATCCCTATGAGTCGCAAACTACTCGACTGCACATAACAACAACAACAGCCCTGTTAAAAATCCTCTTCAGATTGTGCATTTCTGGTTGCATTTGGTAGTCTCTTTATACCTTGGACAAGAGCTTCTAACCTTGATCCCAGTTTGTTTCCTATGAATGTTAAGGTTTTGGGTTTTACTCCTAGAGATAGATGGAGAGAGATTTAGGTTGTTAGCAATTTCAGCTTGATTGGCTCCACAATTAACCCTCTTGGCATCAGCAATCAGAAAATCAAAAGACAGATTGCACTGGGGAGGTCTGTGGTCAGGGACCTGTCCAAACTGCTAAAATCAGTGATGTCAGTTTAGAGACTAAGGTGTGCCCAATCCAGACCATCATCTTTGCAGTTACTTGCTATACATCAGAGAGCTAGATAATGACTAAGGTTGACAGGGTAGAATTGATGCCATTGAATTGTGGTGCTGGAGAAGAGTCTGGAACATACCGTTTACCACCAGAAGAAATAGTTCTGTCGTGAAGAGAGTGAAACCCAGTTTTCCCCTGGAGTCAGGGTTTTGAAGCTCCATCTCACATACTTCGGGTATGTGGCCAGTAGTGGGCAGTCATTGGTGAAAGACATCATGGTTGGAAGGGTGGAGGGACAGCTCAGGAAAGGAAGTTTCAGGATGAAATGAATTGACACAGTAACTGGGGCATGGGGTTAGGTGTGTTGTACTCAGGTGTGTGTGAGACTGGCTCAAATAGGGTCGGGTTCACAGCCATTGTACTTAGTATTGCTATGTCACAGGGGACTCAATGACACATGGCAACAAGAATAATACTTCATTGTGTGACTATACCATGGTTTCTTTAGCCATTCGTCCCTTGACAGGCAGTTGGACTGTTTCAAAATTTTTGTTATTATAAATAGTAGAGCACTAAACATGGGTGTGCATATATCTGTTTCTGTTGTCGCTCTACTTTAGGGTATAACCTTATTGGTGGGGTTGCTGGGTGAAATGGTATTTCTATTTAGTAGCTTTCTAAGAAATTGCTAAACTGTTTCCATAGCATTTGCACCATTTTACATTCTCATCAACGGTGTATGAGAGTTCCAGTCTTGTTACAGCATCACCAGCATTTTATGTTTACTCTCCTGTAGAGCATTCCTATCTTTTGCTGGGGGGAGATGATACATCGTTTTAGTTTTAATTAGTGTCTGTGATTCCTTGATGGTCTTGAGCATTTCTTCATGTGTTTATTGGCTAGTTGAATGTCTTTGGTAAAACACCTGTTCATGTTCTTTTGCCCATTTTGTAATTGAGTTGTCCTTTTCTTGTTGAGGTGTTAGCTTTTCCAATGGATTTTCAAGACAAGAGAGATGACTCTCTTGTTAGCTGTGCCATTGCCAAATACTTTCCCCCTATCTGTAGGTTCTGTTTATTCTTTTGGAGAATCCTTTTGATGCACTAATTTTCAGGAGACCTCAGCCATCAACTTTATGCCCTGTTGATCATGCATCACTTACATTTGTGGTTCTTATTTAGGCCATAGCTTAGGGCTCCAAAGATTGCGCTGATTTGTTGTTGTTGTTGTTGATCTTCAGAGTTTTAAGTTCTATGCCAAGGCCATTGATCTATTTTGAATTGCTTTTTTTCCCCTACTTTTGAAATGTTTTTATTGTTGTTATGTGCTATAGTGTCTCCCGCAACTCATAGCGACCCTATGTATAGAAGGTTTCCTTATTCTGAGCCAGTCTCACTGACTCTGACATACCTACCCTATTACCCCAGTTACTGTATCAATGCATCTCATCTGGAGTCTTTCTCTCCTGCACTGTTCCTCCACCCTTCTGAGCATCATCTCCTTCTCCAAGGACTGGTCCCTCCTGGCCACATGCCCAATGTATGTGATATGGAGCATCAAAATCCTTGCCTTCAGGGAGAAACTTGGGTTTCATCTCTCCATGACAGCACCATTTCTCATGGTGATCCATGTTGTAAGTTCAAGATTCTTCTCCAGCCCACAACTCAAAGACATCGATTCTTCTTCTGTTATCCTTAGTCACTGCCCAGCTCTCTGATGCATAGCAAATAATCATGAAGACCATGGCCTGGATCAGGCACTCGTTAGTCTCTAGATGGACATCGTTGATATTTAGTACTATGAAGAGGTCCCTGACAGCAGATTTTCTCAGTGGAATTCGTCTTTTGATTTCCTAACTGCTGTTGCCGAGAGTTTTGATTGTGGAGCTGAGGAAGCTGAAATTGTTAACTTAAATCTCTCTTCATCTATCATGGTGCTGCCAATTGGCTCACTGGTAAGAATATTGTCTTCTTGATGTTGAGCTTCTATTCATTTTGAAGAAAACAGTCTGTTGACCTTCTGCAGCAAGCACTCCAAGTTCTCCTAAGTTTCACCAAGCAGGTTTAGGTCAACTGCATAATGTAGGTTGTTAATTCTTCTTCTAATTGTGATGCCATATTCCTCCTCATAGAGCAGAGCTTCTTGAATGACTGTTCTGCATCTAGATTGAAAAGGTATGGAGACAAAATGCATTCTTGTGCACTGCTTTCTGTATTTTGAACCATACAGTGCTTCCTTGCCTGTTCTGAGGACTGCTTCCTGATCTGAGTATAGGTTCCACATGAGCTTAATTAAATATTCTGTTGTTGTTGTTGTTGTTATGTGCCGTCAAGTTGTTTCCAACTCATAGCGACCCTATGCACAACAGCCCTAAACCCTGCTCTGTCCTGCGCCAAATGCACCGCCTCTGACATACCCATCCCGATTACCCCAGTCACC
>NW_006400081.1:630265-640619 GCF_000299155.1 Elephantulus edwardii | reverse complement strand
TAGGGTAGCAGAAACTGCTCTCTGCTTTTTGCCAAGGTCTGTCTGACATTGCCAATAATGTCTCTAGTGCTACGACCTCTTCTAAACCCAGCCTATACCTCTGGCAGTTCTCTGTTGTACTGTTGCAGTTGTTCAGAGCAAATACATTTTATAAGAAACATGAACGCAGGCTATGCACATTGATTTCCCTTAATAGTATGCACGGGAATCAGATTGAGTACATCTGTGGAAAGAATTGTTGGAGAAGTTCAGTATCAGCAGTGAAAACTAGGCCAGGTGCTAATTGTGGAACAGACCATTAACTACTCATATGCAAGTTCAAATTAAAGCTAATGAAGGTCAAATCTAATCCACAGGAATCAAAATTCGATCTTAAGTCTCTCCCACCTGAATTTAAAAACCAACTCAGGAACAGGTTTGAGGCCTTGATCACTAATGAACAAAGATCAAATGAGTTGTGGGAGGATATCAAGAATATGATCCATGAGGATACAAAAGATCATTACAAAGACAGAGGAAGAAGAAAAAAGTAAAATGGATGTCAGAAGAGACTGTGAATATTGCACTAGATTGCCAAGAAGCCAAAACAAAGGGAAAAATCAGGATGTTAAGGAGCTGAATAAAAGATTTCAAAGGGCAGCTTAGGAAGACAAAACAAAGTATTATAATGAAATGTGCAAGGGCCGAGAGCCAGAAAATCAAAAGGTCTGAACTTGCTTGGTATTTATTAAGCTAAAGGACTTAAAGAACAAATTCAAGCTGCGAGTAGCAATACTTAAGGGTGGTATGGACAGAATATTGAATGATCCAGGAAACATTAAAGGAAGATGAAAGGAGTGGGATTAATTATGGACTTGAACAATTTGATGGGTGAGAAGGTGAGGAAAATTGGAAGAATCTGTTCTGTAGAACAATGTATTTGAATTTTAAAATAAAAAAAGAAAGATTTAGGAGCACGTAGAGTCACTGTACCAAAAAGAATTGGTTGACATAGAAGAATTTTGTGAAACAACATATGATCAAGAGTCTATAGGCTGCTCTGAAAAACTTGGCAAAACAATTAGGCCCGAAGAATTGATGGAATACCAATTGACATATTTCAAGAAACAGCTGCTTCTGTGGACGGCCTCATCAGGTTGTGCCAAGAAATCTGGAGGACAACCACCAACCAACTGACTTGCAAAGATCCATATTTATTCCCATTCCAAGAAAAGATGACCCAGCAGAGTGTGGAAATTATCGACCGATATTACTAATATCACATGCAAGGTATATCCTGCTGGAGAGTATCCAAAACTTTTAAAATAACTACTTTAATTGTTTATCATGTGACAGTCCTTAAGATTGATTGAGAGCGATTGCTGACCAAAGTAAACTATAATTTCTCATGGAAACTGTGATTATGATCATAGAGTAAATCCATATTGGCACTGCTCTTGAGCTTTTGGCCTTTTATTTCACTTCCCATTTTATTATTTTACATCTTAATCACCCTCCACTTGTCCATAGGGAGTTGCATTGCTAACCCAAAGACCAGACCTTTCTGTCAGTTCAAATCTCCAGCAACTTCTGAGAAACATGGACAGTCTCTCTTTTTTTTTCCCTATAATTATATTTTATTAATTTTCATAAACATTTACAGAGATTTTGGGCTTCCACTCATTCATTGTTGCACTGTTCTCTCTACCCTCCTCCCAGTTTGTTCTTGAGATGGACAGTCTCTTAACTGCACAATTTATAATCTACAGAAACCACGTGGAAGACCAGCTATGAGTTGGTTCTGCATCCAAGGCAGTGACTTTAACAGTTGCTCTTTTATGGGAGTTTCTGAAATTAATGAAGGCCTGGGAAGCATGAGAATTTCCCATAGGGCCTTTTTTTTTTTTGTCCTTCAGTTTGCATGTATTTGGTTTAATTAACTGCTGCCAGCGGCCTTTGAAAGCAGGTGATGATTATTCCTGTAGTCTTCTGTTAACATCTCTTTAAATTGTAGGGTCTGTATCATCCACTCTGTTGAAAGAAACAGATGTTTTTGGCTTTTTGTTGCCTTCAAAGTACAGCAAGAAAATGAAAATGAGGAGGGATCTTAATGGCATATGATTGTGTCCCTTTGCTGGATATTAACCAATCAATGGTAGAGACCAAAAACTTGTATCTTGTTTGGACCATAAAAACACTGATGATGTCTTAGGTCCTTGCACTAAGGTATTTTGCAGTTGATTTGTTTGGATTCAATGGCACTAGTTTTATACATCTGTTGATCTGTTTTGTTTTTTTAAAATAATTTTAATGAACATTTATAGAGAATTTGGATTTCCATTCATTGCTGCACTTCTCTACTCGCCCAGTCCTCTCCCCCCGCTCCCCAGTTCGCTCATCTCTTTCAAAATTAAAAGAAAGACTCCCTCCCTGGTACAAAATCCCCCCATACCCCTCCCACCGCCCAAAGTACATTCCACTATGCAACCTTAATTGTGGACTCTTGTGATAATCATAATACCCTATCATACATCGCTTTTAAATTATTCACTCCCTCATCTGTTTCAGTGCAGTATACACAAGGGCTTCATGCCATCTATAGGTACATCAGTGTTACATCCTGTGAAGAAGTACAGCCTCAAAGGCTATTTAAAGTGTCGGCTGTTTGCTCCTGTATGCTCTGTCTCTGTGTTTTCCTATCTGTGTAGTTTCTGGATTGGCTCTTTCCTTGCTGTCAGATATTCTTAGAGCTCTCTTTAGTTACCTTTCCCAATTTGTTCTAATTTGATTTTTCTAATAAAATGGCTTGTGAATCCTGGAATTGTACTATTAGTAGCTGTGTTTATTGTCCATCCATTAAATGCCAGACTCTCTGTTAGTACATTACCTATCTCTGATCTTTGAATTGTAGCTGTTTATCCCCCTTTCCCAATAAGCAAATCAAGGTTCTGACAAATGATTTGTGAAGGATGTTCAGCTGTTAAGTAATGTATTTAGGTGTTTAGAAAACAAAATCTGTTGTTAATGGATGAGATAAGATGAAATGGGCAGATTCATAATGAACTTCTGAAGAACTAGCTAACTAGTAAGGTGCTTGGACTTGATAGCTTGGAATGTGTTATTTTCATTTTAGTTTTTTTATAAGGTATCTTGGTTTTTATATCAATAAAGAGATGGACTTATCTGAGGGAGGACATGTTTTTTTTCACATGAACTGTTAAATTGTTAGACTAAATTTTTATTTAAGGAATAGGAGCAGCCTTGTTTGATACCCACTTAATGCCTTGTAAATGAGTGAAAGAATGAGAATAATATCCTGATATTGCAGTATATGTGACATGGGTTTAACACACATCCACCCACTCACTCCCACAAACACACACTCCCAGAATAACCGCAGTGATGTCAAATTGATTCTAACTCAGTGATCTTTTATCAGGTTTTCTAGGCTGTAAATTTTAACAGAAAACTGCCTGCCTTTCTCCCTCAGAGCAGCTAGTGGATTCGAACTGCTAGAGATGTTTAACCTTTGGGTTAGCAGTGCAGCTGGCTATGGGCTGTACCACGAGATCTCCCTAAACACATACCATTCCTATTACAAGATGTTGTTGTTGTTGTTAAGTGCCGTCGAGTCGCAGGCAACTCATAACGTCCCTATGAAGGAGAGTCCTCGATGCTTGGGTGCCTTTCATCCTCTCTCCAGGTTCATAGGATTTCCAGAGGCAAGCTATTATGGAAGTGAATGCCACTCCTCCTTCCACACTTGTTTAATCGGGGAGCTCCACCCCACTCTCAGTCCGCATTGGGTAGCCAACCATTAACACTTTTGACACATCCTTGTCACAGTGTTCAGCCTCACAGCAACCACAAGTGACCGCGGGATGGCAACTTGTACACCAGGGCTATACGACCTAGAGGAATGTCTGAACAAAAACAATGAAAGAAAGACTGGCCGGAAGGCCACAAACTAAAAGTCATCCACCTTTGTCTTGGTCACATTGTTTTCTCTTCACTGGGCTAACTGGTATCTCTCTCTCTCTCTGTAGAAGCGGGTAATAGGGATGATCTTTTCCCTCAAACACTGCCTTACTGAGATCCATATTTAACCACAGAGCAGAGCTGTCCATAGGGTTAGCAAATTGACTCATCTTTCTCCCACTGAGGGGATGGTGATTTTGAGCTGTCAAAATTTCTTCTGGTGCTCTTCTTCTCTGTTTTCCTTCTTTCCTAGTTAGCTTCTATCCATCTATTATTTTGTCAACCCATTAACAAATTTTTTCCCATTCCATCTATGTACCAGGTATTTGATAGGTACCAAATGTATTTAGCTATTAATGAATAAGTGTCAGCCCTTTCCCCTCCTTTTCCTTCCTTTAGTGCACATGTGTGTGTGCATGCAACACAGGGAAGTTGGTATTCAAGTTCCTTATTGGTGATTGAAGGTAGGTAAATTTAAGTTGAAAATTTGCTCATGTATTTTCACAGTAGAATTATTTTTCACTGAGATGTGATTGAATCAGTAGTGAGGGTAAACTGATACTTTAATATAACTTGTGTTGAGAGAACATTATCTATATTTTAGTTCTTTTGGTTAATTTTTTTAAAAAAAAATAGCATTTCTAGTATAAGAACTATACGTTTCCAAATTGAAATTGTATTGGAATGAAGGAAAAACAGAAGATTGTATATCTCTGTGTATTGATGTACGTATTTCTCTATACATCAGTTTGTAATAACTGATATTATTGAAATCATTATGATTATGAACAATTAAATACTGACTTCTGACTTGAAAATTTGACACAATTTTAGGTACTGTGAAAAACCTAAAGTTTTAAAAAATATTATGAGCATAAATATATTAAATTATGAGTATAATTAATTTGAGATAATAGTATAGCATTGTGTATGACATCAGAATTTTAAGAACAAATAACAGCCATTGCATGTTGCAAGATGTATCATAGTTTCAATTATATCTTCAAAAATAAGTGTCAGAGAGAGAGAGCGTGCGCTGAAACTTCCCTGGGGAAAGATCCCTCCATTTGGAGAACTTTGCCTCCAAAGTTTGCTGCAAGGTCATCCCAGGTGCCAAAAAGGACAAGAATATTTGGGACAGAAGTCTACAAGTAGGGCATAGACTTTCTTGGCCTGTCTGTGAGGAGAGCTGACTTGAGATCACCCTGCACACAGACTGCTTAAGTTTGTGCCCCTGATCTCACACTATTCCAGAGACAAAGAAAAACATTAGGCTTCAGGAGAAAAGGCTCCGTTAGGTGAGACACTCTTCCCCAGTGCCAGCACTTTTAGGTTCTTGTGGGGAGAATGGGTACTAAAACGTCTCTAGAGATAGGCCCCTCCGTTTGGGAATCCTTTCCTCTGTGGTTTGAGACAGAGAGCTACAAGCATGGGGAACAATTTCTACGCTTTCTCAGCTGGCACATTGAGCTGCGAGAAAGAGAGCTGCTTTGAAACCTCCCTGGACCAAAACTGCCCAAGTGGAGCACCTGGTCTCACACCACTCAGCCACTCTATAAATGAAGGAAGGAAATAGAGCTTGAAAGAGGGAATTACATTAAGGCGAGTTATTTGTAAGGCTGCAGTGCATATGAGAGAAAACCAAAAGGACTTTAGGAAAGGCAAATTTTCCCAGAAAGGATTTTCAGTAGAGTGAGTGGCTCAACCCATGGACTGAACATTTTAAACTGGCAACTAATCAGTAACATCATAAAGATAAGAACTACTGACAACTTATGCAGACGTAAGAAAAACAACCTAACACTTATGAAAAAATTAAACTTCACATAATGTCAAGAAAGTAGCAGGCAGCTTCTGACACTGTGAAGAAACAAGTTAAACCTTCTCCAGAAAAAAAGCAGAGAATATTGCAGAGTCAAGAAGGCAGAAGATATATGTTGATATGGAATCATTCGGACAGCACAAAAAGAAAGTAAAAATGATGGAAGAAACAATGGAAGCCACAAATAAAGAGAATACCCTACAGATGGAGAACCAGAAGAAATATATTGATGCAGAATTATTTGAACAGCTACAGGAAAAGGTGTAAATGATGGAAAAACCATTGGAAGTTACTAAGAGAGCCAATACTCCAGAGATAGAGTCAGAAGAAAAATATCGATGAGGAGGAACTTGTACAACTATGAAAGAAAATACTGAGGGTGGAAGAAATAATCAAAACTATAGAAAAAAAGAGGTATGAGAACTTAAAAAAATCATTACAAGATAGAGAAGTTAATGCCAACACAGTACTGAAAATAATATAAAAGCATGAAGATGCAATCCAGAATATTAATACTAAAATGGCAAAAGTATACAAAATGCTTGTGGAACAAAAACGTACAACAGAAGAGAAGGAGCAGAGTCAGTGAGCTGGAAGACAAGAATCTCAACAGAAATATACTAGAAGAAAAAATCAGGGATGAGACATCAAGAAAATGAAGACAATATTAGATGACAGCAAAAGGACCAACATACATTTGATTGGAATTACAGAATATGAGAGGGACAGGGAAATCACTGAGAAAATTGTAGAAGACTTCCCAGGTTTTATGAAGAATGTGAAAATCCACATTCAAGAAGCTCAGATGAGACCCCAAAAGGAAAACATCAAGACATATCATAGTCCAATTCTCTAAAATGTAAGTTAATAATAGAATAATAACAGCAGAATAAGAAAAACAGAGTTACCTACAAAGGAAAAGTCATTGTATTAAGTTCTGATTTCTCAGCAGAAACCATGCAAGCGAGAAAACAATGGGATGCCACATAAAGAAAGTTCAAAGAGAACATTTGCCAACCAAGGATCCTGTACTCAGCAAAGCTATCCATCAAATATGAAGGAGATGTTAGATCTTTTGCAGAAAAGAAGGAACTTTAGGAATTTATGAAAACAATACCAAAACTACAAGAAATTTTAAGGGAAGTGCTCCACACAGACACCAAAGGAAAGTGGTTGGATCACAGTAACCGAAAAACAAAAAAAGAAACACAACAATATGACAATGATGAAAATTGGCCTGTCAATAATCACACTTAATGTAAATGGACTTAATGCACAAATTAAGAGAAAAAGAGTAGCAAAATGGGTTAAAAAAACCCAAGAAAGCCCATCAGTGTAAGTTGCCTATGAGAGACACATCTAAGAAATGAAAAGAAAGATAGACTAAAAATAAGATGGTGGGGAAAATATACCAAGCAAATGTTGTTGTTGATTGTTGTCCAGTCAAGCACAACTGATAGTGACCCTATGAACAAAAGGCCTGAAGTCTTTCTATAACTCTTGTCATTATTAAAGTTCATAGAGTATTCCAGAGGCATGTTTAGGAAGTGGATGCCATTCCTGTTTCCAAGCCTGTCTTAAACTGGGAGCACCACCAAACACCATGGATAATGGTATGCCATTTGACACCCAATGGCACAAAGTTCAGCATCACAGCAACCTCAGGTTACCTCAGTACAGCACATTGACAGAAGAATACTGGACTACTTAGAAGAATGTTCTTCCAAAGTATAACAATAGATTTTTAAATACAAAGGCCTGCCCCAGGTCTTGTTGACTCTAAATAAGAGGATTAGATTAAAAAAAAAAACACACAAACCCCCCCACACAAAACAAAACACACACACACACACACACACACACACACACACACACACACACACACGTTTATTGTGGCTTTGTTCACATTAGGAAAGAGTTGAAAACAACCCAAGTGCCCATCAACAAATGAATGGATAGAGAAGTTCTGGTATGTTCACACAATGGAATGCTATTCTTCATTGAAAAACAAGGAACTCTTGAAATATTATACAAAATAGGTGACTCTGGAGGACATTATGGTGAGTGAAATATCTCAGTCACAAACAGACAAATACTGCATAGTGTCACTGTTGTAAAATGGGACTGACATCGGGGTTGGGGGGAGAAAGAGGCGATAAATAATATATGCTGCATTGAGACAGATGAGGGAGAGAACTGTTTAAAAGGAATATATGATTAGGTATTACTGTCATGACAGGAGTCCAGAATGAAGGCTGCATAGTGGAATGGACTTGTGGGGAGGGATTGTATAACAGTGAAAGAAATTTTCTTTTACTTTTAAGGAGAAGAGCGAATTGAGAGGGAAGGAAGACTGGGCAGTTAGAAAAGTGCAATCATGAATGAATGGAAATCCAGTCTCTAAACTCATTAAAAGTAATAAGAAAGGAAAAAAAGAAAACAACAACAAATAAAACAACAGCAATAACAAAATCCCCCCCAATATAGTATGTTGTTGTTGTTATGTGCCAATGAGTCATCTGTGACCTATAGTACAGCAGTTCTTAACCCTTCCCGGTCCTGAGCCAGTCTCACTAATTCTGACACACTAATCCTATTGCCCCTGTTACTGTATCAATCCATCTCATTCAGGGTCTCCCTCTCCTGCACTGTTCGTCCACTCTTCCAAGCATGATGTCCTTCTACAAAGACCAGTCTCTGCTGGCCACCTGCCCAAAGTAAGTGAGGTGGAGCTTCAAAATCCTAGCCTCCAAGGAGAGACTTTGTTTCACCCTTTCCAAGACAGACCAATTTGTTTTCTTGGCAGTCCGTGGTATGTTCAAGACTCTTCTCCAGCATCCACAAAAAAGCAGGAGCGATAAGACTAATCTCTGATAAGATAGACTTCAGGACAAAAACCACCATAAAAAATAAATATAATGATCAAAGGCACAGTAGATCAAGAAGACACAACTTTGGTCAACATCTATGCACCAAATGATAGACTTGCAAAATACATAAAACAACAGTTAACAGAATTGGAGAATGAAATAGTGCCACAATAGTGGTAGGAGACTTTATTACACCATGCTCATCAGTGGATAGGTCAACTCAAAAGAAACTTAATGAAGCTGCAAAAGATCTAAACTACATGTTCTGCCAACTTGGTCTTGTGGGTGTACTGCACTCAACCAAAATTCATTTAACTTTTTTCTCAAGTGTACATGGCACATTCTTCAGAATTGGTCACATATTAGGGCACAAAGCAAGTCTCAACAAATTAAAAACCATTGAAATAATACAATGTATCTTCTTAGACTACAATGTCATAAAACTAGAAATTAACCACAAGAGAATAAAGCTTATAAAACAACTAATGTGGAATCAAAATAACACCCTGCTAGAACGTGACTGGGGTAGAGAAGAAATAAATAATTAAATATAAAATTTCCTCAAAACAAAGGATAATGAGAATACAACACAAAAAAACCTCTGAGATGCAGCTAAGGCAGTCTTCAAAGGGTGGTTCATAGCAATAGGAAAACAGATAAAAAATGAAGAAAGAAGCAAAATTAATAATCTACTCAACACCTTTATCAAATAGGAAAGAACAACCATCTAACCCCACAGCCTCAAGAAGAAAGGCAATTATAAGAACAAGAGCTGGAATCATAGAAATAGTAAAGAGAAAACCAATTGAAACCATCAACAAAACCAGGACTGGTTTTTTGAAAGGGTCAATGAAATAGACAAACCATTGGCAAACTTAGTGAAAGAAAAAAAATGGAGAAGCCACACATAACTCGATTAAGGAATGATAGAAGTAACATCACAACAGAATCAGAGGTAATTAAACCTAGAGGATAAATTCTTTGAAACTCATACCCTACCCAAATTGACACTGACCGATGTAGAACTCTTGAACAGACCCAACACATACAAAAAAGAAATTGAGCAGATAATAAGACTCCCTCATAAAAAAAAGTCCTGAACCAGGTGGCTTCATGGCTGAATTCTAACATTCAGAGAAGATTTAGCACCATTCTTCTTAAATTATCTAAAAAAACTGAAAATAAAGGAACATTCCCAAAGACATTCTATAAAGCAGGTATAACTCTAATACCAAACCAGGTGAAATATTACTGAAAAAGAAAACTAACTACAGACCAATATCTCTTATGAACATAGATGCAAAAATTCTTAACAAAATCCTAGGCAATAGAATCTAACAACCCTTCAAAAAATTAATTAATCCTGACCAAGTGAGATTCATAACAGGTGTGTAAGGATGGTTCAACATAAGAAAAACAATCAATGTAATTCACCACCTTAAGAAAGCAAATATCGGGGCACTGGCTGAAAATCGCCTGTGACTTCATCCATAGCCACTGGTGAGAGTCAGCACCCAGAGCCATCAGGGGCTTTAAGCTCGGGCCCCGACAGGCACCTAGGGGGGAAAAAACCCCAGACTCTACTTCATGCTCTGCTGGAGAAGGAGGGGCAGTCTCCTGTACCAGTCAGATCCAATTTGACGGTACACACACACACACACACACACACACACTTCTTCTTTTTTTAAAAAAGACTACTTCAGCC
>NW_006400081.1:610583-629890 GCF_000299155.1 Elephantulus edwardii | reverse complement strand
TCACCTCCTTGTATCCCCAATATGTTTTTCCCAATAAAAAAAAATTAATAAAAAAAAAAGAAAGCAAATATCAGCTGGGGCTCCATAGGCTCTTGAGTAGGGCTCCAGCCCAGGTTGGAGTCCAGGGTTCCACAGCCACTGGCCCGCTTCCTGCTCCTTCCCGGTGCCCAGACCAATGAAATACTAAGGAGTATTTGCTCAAATGCAAAAGTGATGAAACAGTCAATTGGTCATAAAGGAAAATGCAGTTGTGGCTTTTCAACCAGATTAGAACAGAATTGCATCTTGTTTTCTCAGAAGATAATTCCACAAGTGTCTTCCTCCTTTTCCCAGCATGCTATCTTTCCAAGGACTGGCCATTTTCAAGCAACATTTCTAAACTATATTAAGCCAGCAAGCAAATGAAACATTGTATGTTAAGGTATGATTGAACTCCTGATGCTGCTGCAGAAGCTAAGAATATCTAGATCTAGAACTAGATCTAGAACTCACATGGTCTTCTGAAGAAGCCATGGGTAGCTGTTGTAGCTGTCCAGATAAAGACACTGTTCCAGATAACGATCAGAACAAGTTTAAGGTCATTAATGTGGATGATGATGGGAATGAGTTAGGTTCTGGCATAATGGAGCTTACAGACACAGATTTGATTTTATACACCCATGAACCTGACTCAGTAAAATGGTATTACCTCTGACTGCCATGCTATGGCTGTGATTCAAAAATTTTTTCTTTTGGAAGTGGTCAGAGGTGTCAAACTGGACAAGGAATCTTTGCCTTTAAATGTGCTCATGCAGAAGAATTATTTAACATGTTGCAAGAGATTATGCAAAATAATCGTATAAATGTGGTGGAAGAGCCAGGTGTAGAAAGGAATCAGACAGATTTGGAAGTCCCCAGAACACCTAGAACACCTACAACTCCAGGGTTTGCTGCTCAGAACTTACCTAATGGATATCCCTCATTTGGAGATGGTTTGTCTCATCCTTCAAGCAGATAGCCTTCAGTAGGAAGTGCATGCTTGCCTTCAGTCGGTGAAGAATCTACACATCCTTTGCTGGTGGCTGAGGAACAAGTACATAAATACGTCAACACTACAGGTTTGCAGGAAGAATGGAAACATTGAACAAGTGTGCATGTCCCATTGGAGGCCAGGATTTCTAATGCTGAAAGCAGCACACCAGAAGAGGAACCAAGTAGTACTAAAGACAGGAACCCTCAGATTCTTCTTGAGCCTGAAGAAGTCAAGTTTGTTTTAGGACCAACTCCTGTTGAAGAGCAATTAATGGACAAAGAGAAACTGGAGTAACTTGGAAGAGATCATGTTAGTGGAAGTGGGGCAAATAACACAGAATGAGACACTGGATATGACAGTGATGAATGAAGAGATACTCCCTCTGTCAGTAAACTAGTGTATGAAAATATAAATATCCTATTTATAGCCTCGGGTTAGTAGAGGTCGTCAGACACCCACCAGTACCTCAGATACCCAGAATATCAACAATTCCGCTCAGAGGAGAGAACTGCATTATTAAACTATGAAAATTTACCATCTTTGCCTCCTGTTTGGGAAGTCCGCAAGCTAAGTAGGGATGAAGATGATAACTTAGGACCAAACACTCCATCTCTAAATGGCTACCATAGTAATCTAGACCTAATGCATAAATATGTAAATATAAAGAATGTAACAGTACCAGCAAGCGCTCACAAAATAGAATATTCAAGGCGTTGGGACTGTACACCCACAGTCTTTAACTTTGCTATCAGACACTCCAGTTTAGAACATTGGAAACTCAGTTATAAACAAGTTGACTTAGAAGGTGGCACAGTGATTCTGACAACCCTCAAACTCCAAAAATGCTTACCGCTCCCATTCCACAAACTCCTACCAGGTGCACAGAGTTGTATGTATGCTCTGATAGACATCGAGAGAACGGCTGCTATGCCAAATTTGCAGAAAGCACTGCCATGAGATGACGGTACATTGAGGAAAAATAGACACAATAGTACTGATCTGCCCATGTGAGCCTGGAAAGCATTATATTGTTTGTACCTTTGTGAATTTCTTTTAAAGAAAGTAAACATCAAGAACTATATGATACAATCAATTGATGCAGGAAAGGCTTTTTTAAAAAGCCAAAACCCTTTAGTGATCAAGACACACAGCAAAATAGGAATAGTAGGGAATTTCCTCAACATAGTAAAAAAGTATACATGCAAAACCAAGAGCCAATATAATTCTCAATGGAGGAAGACTAAAAGCATTTTTCATGTCTACAGGGACCAGACAAGGATGCTCCCTGTCACCAGTTCTATTCATTATTGTGTTAGAAATACTTCCTTGGGAAATATAACAGGAGAAGGAAATAGAAGGCATCCAGATTTACAAAATGATGGTTTAACTGTCTCTATATACAGATGATATGATTGTATATACTCAAAACCCCAAAGACTCAACAAAAAACCTATTAGGGCTAGTGGACAGCACTATACAAAATCAATATCCAAAGGTCAGTGGAATTCCTCTATAATAACACAAAGAACTCAGTGAAGGATACTAAGAAAGCAATACTATTTATAATAGCCAACCCTAAATTGAGATACTTAAGAATGAACCTAATTAGAGACACAATAGGCCTATTCAAAGAAAACTACAGAACATTTCTGTAAGAAACAATGAAAGAACTAAATAAATGGAAAAATATTCCCTGCTCATGGATAGGAAGACTCAATTTAATGAAAATGATAATCCTACCAAAAGCAATCTACATGTTCAACACAATCCCCATAAAGATACTATATTTATTTTTCAAGAAGATAGAAAGGGAAGTTGACAAGTTTATTTGAAGAGAAATGAGACCCTGAATAAGTAAAGCATTTCTGAAAAACGAAAATGAAGTGGGAGGCAGAGCAGTCCCTGACCTAAAAGCCTACTACACACAGTGGTAGTAACCAGAATAGCATGGTACTGGTACAATGACAGGCACATAGACCAATGGAACAGAATTGAAAACCCAAAAATGGACTTATCTATTTAAGATCAACTGATAATTCAACAAGGAAATGAATCCTATAAAAAATAGACAAATGACAATCTCTTCAACAAATGGTGCTGACAAAAGTGGTCAGGATTCACATTGCAAACCATACACACACACAAAAATAAACTCAAAGCAGATCAGTGACCTGGGAATAAACTCCCAAACCTTAAAGCTCATAAGAGACAAACTGGGACCAAGCTTAGAAAGCCTATAGTATAAAGAGACTGACAAATGCAGAAATACACATTCTGGAGAGGATTAAATTGATGCATGGGACTTTCTAAAGATTAAATCCCTGTGCTCATAAAAAAAACATTTTTAATAGGGTGAAAAGAAAACCTACTACTGGAGAAAAACCATTTGGCAATATCATATCTGGTAGGGGTCTCATAAATGTTTACAGAATATTACTAAGCACCCAAAAGAAAATGTATGATAACCCAATTACAAAATGAGCAAAAGACATGGAACAAAATTTTGACAGAGGAAGGCATTCAGAGGGCCAACAGACAAGTGAAGAAGTGCTCAAAATCACTCGCATTAAGGGAGATGCAAATCGAAACCACAACAAGATACCATCTCACTCCAGTAGCAGTGACAAAGTTTAACAGGACAGCAAGTAATACATGTCAGAGAGGATGTGGTGAGGTAGGAATGTTCATACACTGTTGGTGGTATTGGAAAAATGGTGCATCCAGTATGGAAGACTCCTCCAGTCTCTGCCCAACTAATGATCCTAGTTTTCTTTTTTTTTCAATATAAAACAAAACACATTCTGAGTTCTCCTGTTTTTCTCCTGCACTTTATTCAACACCTTATAATATGGTCCTTTTTAGAATGGTCAATAATCTGCCTACTAACTAGAGGATATATCACTACAGAGTGTAGATGTAGAAACTTGAGTGAAGGGGAAGGCAACATACAGCAACAAAGAGTTCAGTACAAAAGAGCCAAGGCAAAAGAAGACACTGGAAGGAGCACCTAAGTTTAAGTCAACAAAAGAGAATACTGTTATGCAACCAGTTCTGTACTGAATATTCCATGGATGGCCAAGAAAACAAATAGGTAGGTCTTGGAGAAGGTTCAGCCAGAGTGCTCTTTGGAGGCAAGAATGATGAGACTTTACCTAACATGCTTTGGACATTTTGCTAGGAGAAGTACATGATGTTGGGAATGGTGGAGGGTCGGTGAAGGAGAGGAAGACCCTCGGCCAGGTGGGTTGACAAGATGACTGCTGCAATAGGCTCTTATGAGTCAGGAAGTGAGGATGGCACAGGACTGGACTGATTTCAGATCTTTTGTTCATAGGGTTGTTTTGAGTCATACTAGAATTGATGGCACCTAAAAACAACCACAAAAACAACAACCAACCACCACCACCAATTGTACAGTAGTAGTAAAGAAGTCTACCAGTGGATGCATAGTAGACCCTTGAGTTGAATCGGGTGGAAAGGAGAATGGAACAATAACCACAAGTATGTGTGGATTTGACAGTGGATATATCTCTGTATGTACTTATATGTGTTGCATGTTTATCCATGAATTTAGTGAAGCATGCAGGACACAAAATTATAAAAATGTTGGAATTATAACTGAATACTTTGAGGGAATGAATTGCTGGCCTACGAACTCAGGACCATTGGTTAGGAGACACCAGTGTCAGTTGGCTTATCAGAATCCATAAAGACAGTGCTCTATATTTGACTTTGGTGTGTAGTGCTTGGAGTCTTAAAACTTTTGAGTGGCTGTCTGAGTACTATCTTGTGGGTGGTCATTTGTTGGTCTCTCCTTGTAATCAAAAGAGTGAAGGAAATCAAGGACTTGATATAGATCACTTGACCCTCAGCCTCCATAATTCTGAAATCTTAACTAGATCTTGCTTGGCTGTCAGTGCTAACCAGTCTGAAAGATCATAATAGCTCCTGGATAGAGTGAGACAAAAATGTGGAGCGGTACTAAAAATGTCAAGACAAGACAAGGCTTGTCTAACAGAATGATAGAACCTTTGAGGCTGTAGCCTTTGGGCACTCTTCAAGCCTGAAATTGAGGTTTCAACCCTGTACTCAATTTTCAGTCAAATGATAGGCCTGTGAAAGAGGTATATAATCCTTACAACAAACCATCATACAAGATTGAAAGTATAGCAAGGGGTAGGAAAGAAGGATAGAGGAAAGGAATGGGAAGTGTACTTTAGATTGTGAGGATTGCAACCAATGACACAAACCAAAATGTGTATCAGTTGTTGAAAACCAACTGCAAAATGTGTATCAGTTGTTGAAAACCAACTGAAATTATAAATGCACACTAAATCATGAGAAAAAGTTTAAAAAAATCTACAGACTTGGAAAGGCTATAATTATAATTGAACTCTGCTATAGATAGTTGGAAATGACTAGACAGTAACTGGTTGGTTTTGATTTGGAATGGTAATTTGGAAGAGGTAATTTGTGTTTTTTGTGATGCTGAACACTGTGACACTGATCTGTCAAATGTGATAACGGTTACCCACGGTGGACAGTGTTTGGTGGAGCTCCCTTATTAAATCAAGCTTGGAAGCAGGAGTGACATCCACTTACGAAATGGCTTACCTCCGGAAACCCTATGAACTTGGAGAAATGATGAAAGTTATACAAGTGTTCAGGTCTTTAGTTCATAGGGTCGCTACAACTCAATGGCACTTAACAACAACTACACTATAAGCTTGAGAGGAGAAGAGTTCTTCCACCCCCCCCTTCCCCTAAGGATGTACTTACTTACTCAACAACAAGTCCAGAGTATTGTTCCAATACTCTTGTTGAGTAATAACCGACTCGCAACCGACCTTTCGGCAGGTATCAGGGGCTGTAAATCACATGGGAGGATATTGCCCAGCTTTCTCCCATGAAACTGCTGGTGGGTTTGAACTGCATGGCTGTGGGTTGACAGTGCAATTCCTTACCACTAAGTTATCAGAGCTCCCCAAGCATGTGCTTAGAGATACTAATTTGATAGAAGAATTACTTCTATATATCAACTTTCTGGAAAGTTATTACCTGTTGTGTCTGAGCTGTGAGGGATTGAAATTATGCTTTTATTTTTAGTAGGAATAAAATATCACTAATTTCCTTTAAGGTAGGAGTAATAATGTCTTTTTCTTTTCATAAATGTTGTTATGTTTATTTCATTACTGTGACAGCTGTAGAGGTTTAATTTAGTCTTAAATTGGCTGCTTCTTTATTGTGGTAAAGTATATAACAAAATATTTGTAAAGTAAACAATTTCTACATGCACAAGTCAATGACATTTATAGTGATCTTCATACTGTACAAGTTTTGCTTTTTCACATTATGCACCACTGACTCCTTTTTGAGTTAATGATGTTCCATTTAGAATTTTGCAGTAACACTTAAAATTTCTTAGAGACTAGAAGAACAAAAGATTTTGAAAGTTCCTAGGCCTTTGACAACTCTTGTTTTATTAGTGTTGTTGTGGCCTTAAGTAAATAGCTTTCTAAAGCTTACTAAACAGCCTACAACACGTGCCCTAGAACTATTTTAGCCTCAAAATACATGAGCTTGAATTGCTATAAGAAGCTTTTTGTTGGGTGAATATAGTCACATTCACATACTCTTATTATTTCATTTTACCTGCCTCTGTATCCACTTGTACTTGTGCAAAGTTTTCTAAGCAATGATTTATTGTTGACTTAAAATTCTTCTAAAGAGTAATGGAAAGAGTAAGATAATAGGGAAGCTTTGCAATTCATTTTTTAAAAAGCCTATGTAATTTTCGATACCTACCATTATTTTCCTTTAAAAAGCTGGACAACAATATTTGCCTCTTCAGAGATGATTGTTGTTGTTGTTGTTAAGTGCCTTCAAGTTGAGTATGACTTATTGAAATCCCCCGGATCATAGATCTGAACTCTGTTCTGTCCTGTGCCCTCATCATCATCGCTGACACATTTGAGTCCATTGCCGCAAACAGTGCATCAATCCTTCTCTCTGAGGGTCTTCCTCTCCATCGTTGACCTTTCCTCCTTTACAAACATGATGTCCTTTTCCAAAAAATAATCTCTCCTGACAAAATGTCCAAAATATGTGAAGTGAAGCTTCCTCAACTTTGCCTCCAAAGAACAGTCTGGTTGCACTTCCTCCTACACATTTCTGTTTGTTCTTTTGGCAGTTCTGTGGGATATTTAGCACTGTTCTCCAACATGACTTTTCAAACGCATCCATTCTTCGCCTGTCTTTCATGATCCAGTTCTCAGATGCATAGCAGGTGTTTGGAAAGATTGTGGCTGAATCAGAGGCACTTTAATCTTTGTACTTCCTCTTCAGAACTTTGGAGAGATCCCTGACAGCAGACTTTCCCAGTGCTATAGATCTCCTGAAGTCCTGAGTGCTGGTATCAAGTTTGTTGACTGTGGATCCAGGCAAAATGAAATCATAGACAATTTCAGTCTTTTTTTCCAGCTATCATGATGGAAGACCTTTGATGAGATGGTGATTCTGTCACTGGCGTAATGGGGATAGGCATGTCGGAGGCAATAAAATTGACAAAGGATAGAGCAGGATTTAGGGTTGTGGTTCATAGGGTTGCTATGAGTTGCAAGTGAGTCGACGGCACATAACAACAATCATGATATTACCTATTAATCCAGTGATTTTTTCTTAATATTGAGATGTAGTCCATAGTGAAAGCTGAAGTCCTTGAGCCTTTACAGCAAGCACTTCAGGTCCTCCTCACTTTCAGCCTACAAGGTGTGTCATCTGTATAACACAGGTGGTTGTTGACTCTTTCTTCAGTCCTGATTCTCCATTCTTCTTCATAGAGTCCAATATGTCAAATGATTTGTTCAGCATACAAATTGGATAGTTATGGAGAGAGGATACAGCCCTAACACATACCTTTCTCAATTTGAAAGCATACAGTGTTCCCTTGTACTGTTTAGACAGTATCTTCTTGGTCTAGGAATAGAGTACGTATAAGCACTACTAAGTACTCTGGAATTTGGAGAGGATAAGATCTGAATTATCTATGGGAGAAGTTACATTTTTTAGCAACCCAAAGTGTTCTGCAAAATGATTGTATTTCAGTGCCCTTGCGATGCCTTTGTGGTTAAATGGTTTTGGAGGTATAAAAATGTTTGTCTAGCATCCTGGCAGTTTACTTCAGGATGTAGAGATTGATCCATCTCTATGGTAGAAAATCCCTGACAAGTGTTTACTCTGTTGGATATTGTTGGATATAATATTCAAAGGATAGTCTTATTTGGTTGAATAAGAATGATGGTAAGTGGATGGATGGGGACAGTGAGGTGCCTGTTGCCAAATTCTAGTTTTCCATGTGAGAGATTTAGGAGACATCCATACACAATTTTCAGATGAAGACTAAGGAGAAAGGCATGAGGGTCTACTTCTAACATATCAACCACTGAAAACACTTTGGGTTACATGCATGATTCCATGGCAGATAGTAAAAATATGTTGCTGTTGCTGTGTACCTTTGAGTTGCAACCCACTCATAGCTGACCCTCCAGCGTGTTTTAAGAGGCAGTAAATCTCAAGGGAGATCACCCAGTTGTTTTTGTTTTTTTGTTTTTTTTTCCCTGTGGAGCAGCTGGTGGATTCGAGCCATGTGCCTTTGGGTTGGCAGTGCAACTCCTTACCCCTAAGCCACCAGAGCTCATTAATAATAACGGAGAAATATTTGACTAGGCTGAAAGGGAGACATTAAGTAAGAAAGTGATCCAAAGAAGCCCTTAACCTCCAATTTGAATTATCTTTCTAAGGAGTCTTATTTGACTTTAAATTCATATATCTTCTGTAGAGCCAACATCTTTGGGATACTCAAGGCTGGCCATGTTAATTTAGCTATAGAGTTAGGGCAAATTCTTGAGGTTGAATGACCACTTACCTTTATTTCTGCTTTCGCGACTTCATTCTCCATAGACTGCTAGATTCATGGCATGTAGCCTTTCTCTCTCCTAAGCCACAGGATGTGTCAAGTCGCACTCACAGAACCGAGAAACTCAGTCTGTGTAGAATTATATCCACCTTTGCCCCTACCTACCAAACATCCTCTAGTCTTGGAATAAGCTTGAATTTCCCCCCATCCTTCTCATTCTTGATACCCAATTAATCCTTTACATTTTCTATTTTTGACTAGTTCTTTAATGTCTTCTAATTTCTGTTTTTATTGCTTTTTCCTTTCCTGTTTCTATCTTCTATGCCCTTGGTTTGATTCTTTTCCACATTGCCAGAGAGTCAACTGTTCAAAATACAGATCTGAATTGGTTGGTTTCAGTCTTAGAAACAGTTTGGTGACTTGATATTGCCCCAGGACTAAAACTTAAGTTCTTTCATATGGAATGCTCTCTGCATATTTCCTCTCATTGCTGGTCAGTCCCTGTCCCACCCTGTCTTAAATGCTTTAATGACTCTGCGAGTAACTCATGCATACCCTATAATTTTAGGTCTATTTACTCATATCCATAAATTTATTAACAGCACAGTGTGTCATGATACAGAAGAGAGCAAGGTTCAGATCTATTATTCATAGGGCCACTACGTGTTGTAGTTAACTCAGTGGTGCCTAAGAACAACAACAACATAAATTTATGACCTATCCTGGGAATTAGGTCATGCGGAACTCTTCCTTTTGTGCTGTCATGGATTGAATTATATCCCTGCAAAATACATGTCAATTTGTCTAGGTCATGGTCCTCAATGTGATGTGATTATCCTTTGTGTTATAAACCCTGACCTCTGTGATGATAATGAGGCAGGATTAGTTAAAGGCTGTTATGTAGGTAATAATGTAAGGAGCTCTGGTGGCAGAGTCCAGAGTGGGTTGCTTTGCTAATCCGAATGTTCCAATCCACCCGTGAGTCCATGGGAGAAAGATGGTCACTCCTTCCATTACAGTTTACACTCTCAGAAACTCATTGGGCTGTAAAGAAATAATGATTCTCCCATGATGTGTTGGATGTGATCAGCTAGTCAGTTGTAAGTGATAAAGTTGGGATGTAGCAGCATTATAATTAAGGTCTTCATTTGATGAAAAAGAGTGTGAGTCTGCATCAAATTTTGTCTTATGAGAAATTAAATGAGAGAGAAGCCTACAGAGAGTGGAGACATCGGTACTGTCAAGAGGGAAGGACCAGGACTGGTGTATAGCCTGTGGGTCCAGGTCCTTGTGCTGGGTACTTTTTCATTCAGAGGAAGGCCAAAACATTGAAGGACCTTAAAGGAATGGCAGGCCTACTGATGCTGACATTCTTCTGGAACCAGCAGAGAGAGAGAGAAAGCTTTCGACTACAGCTGGCACTGTAAATTTTGACTTAGGAATTGTTGACTTGACTAAAACTCAGCAACTCTATGAACCAGAGTGAAACCTTGTCCTCTCCTGGGCCATCCTCATGATCTCTACTTATATTCAAGCCTCCAGTTGCAATTACTGTGTCAATTTATATTATTGGATATCTCTTTCTCTTTTGCTGACTTTATATTTTTGCAAGCCTTGTTCCAAGGACCAACACTTTCTGACAGCATCCCCATTTAACAATTGTTATTGTTGTTACATGCCATTGAGTTGCCTGCAACTCATAGCGATCCTACAAAAAATAGCTCTGAAGTCTGTCCTTTCCTGAGCTAGCCTCACTGTTTCTGACACACCTAACCCCATTGTCCTTTTAACTGTATCAATCCATCTCATCCAGAGACTTCCTCTCTTGCTCTGTCCCTCCACTCTTCCAAGCCTGATGTCATTTTCCAAGGATCAGTCCCTCCTGGCCTCATGCCCAAAGTATGTAAGACAGAGCCTCAAAATCCTAGCCTCCAAGAAGAAACTGGCAATCCATGATCTGTTCAAGATTCTTCTTCAGCATGACACCTCAAAGGCATCAATTATTCTTCTATCATCCTTAGTCATTGTTCAGCTTTTTGATGCATAGCAAGTAATTGGGAAGACAGTGGACTGGATCAGGCATGCTTTAGTCTCTAGACTAACATCTTTGCTTTTCTGTACTCTGGAAAGGTCCTTGACAGTAATTTTACCTAATGCAATTAGTCCTTTGATTTCCTGACTGCTGGTGCCAAGTATCTTGATTGTGGATCTAAGTAAGCTGTAACTGTTAATAGCCTCAATCTCTTCTCCATCCATCATGGTGCTGCCAATTGGCCAAGTGGTGAGAATTTTTGTCTTCTTGATGTTAAGCTTCATTCCGTACTGAAGGCTACTGTCCTTGACCTTCTGCAGCAAGAGCTTCAGGTGAGCCTCAGTTTTAGCAAGCAAGGTGTGTCATCTGTATGACATAGATTGTTGATGAGTATTCCTCTAATCCTGCTGCCACATTCCTCCTCATAAAGTCCAACCACCTGAATGATCTGTTTTAAATTGAAAAGTTATGAAGGCAGGATGCATTCCTGATGCACTCCCTTTCTTATTTTGAACCATACAATAATGTTTCCTTGCTTTCTGAGGACTGCTTCCTGGTTTAAGTGTAGGTTTTGCATGAGAACAATCAAGTGTTCTGGGATTCCCATTCTCCTCAAATTGTTATGATAAACACAGTTAAATGCCTTTCCATAGCTAAGGAAACACAGATAGACATTCCTCTGATACTCTACTTCCTGCCAAGATTAATCAGACAATAATGTCTCTAGTGCCACCACTTCTTGTAAACCCAGCTTGTATTTCTGGTCATTCTCTGTCAATGTACTGCTCCAGTGATTTCTGGATAGTCTTCAGCAGGATTTTGCTTGTGTGTAATATGAGTGATATTGCATGATAATGTTGACACTTTGTCAGGTCACCTTTTTTAGAATGGGAATAAATATGGATCTCTTCCAGTCAGTTGGCCAGGTAGTTGTCCTCCAGATTTCTTGGCACAACTTGGTGAGCACTTCTTGGTGCTTGTTTAAATATGTCAGTTGGTACTCCATCAATTCCTAGGGCTTTATTGTATGTATATATGTATGTATGTGTTTATTTTTTGCCAAGTCCTTCAGAACAGCCTGTTGTCCTTCATCACCATTGCTTCTTGATCTAAGTTGTTTCTTGAGATTCTTCTGTGTCATCCAATTCTTTTTGGTTTAGTGACTCTGTATACTTCTTCCACCTTCTTTTAATCCTTCCTGGATCATTCAATATTCTACCCTTAGCATTCTTAAGTATTGCAACTTAAGACTTGAATTTGTTCTTTAGTTCCTTCAGTTTAAGAAATGCTGAGTGAGTACAGCCCTTTTGATTTTTGGACTCTAATTCTTTGCACATTTCATTATTATACATGGCTTTGTCTTCCTGAGCTGCCCTTAGGAATCTGCTAGTCAGCTCCTTAACTTCTTGATTTCTTCCCTTTGCTTTGGCTTATCTGCACTATATTGCAGTATTCAGAGTCTCTTCTGACATCCATTTTGGTCTTTTCTTCTGTCTTTGTATTCTTCATGGATGATACTCTTGATATCCTCCCACAACTCATCTGGTCTTTGTTCATTAGCGTTCAGGGCCTCAAACCTATTCCTCAGTTGGTTTTTAAATTCAGGTGGGATAGACTAAAGGTAAAATTTTGACTCCTGTGGATATGATTTAACCATCTGTATTTTATATCTGAAATTGCATGTGAGTAGTGAATGGTCTGTTCCACAATCAGCACCTGGCCTAGTTTTCACTGCTGATATTGAATTTCTCCAACAATTCCTTCCTTAAATGTAATTGACCTGATTCCTGTGAATATCATCAGGTGAAATCCATGTGGATTTCTGTGTTTGTTTCTTATAAAATGTATCTGCTATGAATAGATCATTGATTGTGCAGAATTCTATAATTCTATCCCCAGCCTCATTTCTCTCACCAAATCCATGTTTTCCTACTACTGATCCTTCTTCCTGGTTCCTAACTTTTGCATTCCAGTCATCCATTATTATTAATGCATTTTGGCTGCGTGTTTGATAGATTTCTGAATGCAAAAGTTGGTATAAATTATGTTTCCTCTTCTTTGGCTCTAGTTGTTGGTGTATAAATTTGAACTATAGTGGTATTAACAGGTCTTCCTTGTATGTGCATGGGTTATTATCTGGTCACTCACAACACTGTATTTCAAGATAGATCTAGAAATAGCTCTTTAAACTATGAAAGTGACCCCATTTGTTCTCACTTTTTCATCTCCAACATAATGGATCATATGATCATCTGATTAAAAAGTCCCATGCCAATTCATCTCATTTTGCCAATACTAATATGTCAAAATTTGTGCATTCCATTTCTTTCTTAACAATAACCAGTTTTTCTACATTCATTCTTATATTCTACATTCCAGTCATTAGTTTCTGCTGAGAAATATTCCTCCTCCTTTGTATTTCCAAATTTGAGGGCTCAGCCTCTATTGCTATATCTCTTATTTTGCTTTCTGTATGCTCTATTGTATGTAGAGTTTTCAAAGGCCTGTTATATTTCAGAAGTGGATGGCTAATCCTTCTTCCTATGCTGTCTTAATCTGGATGGAATAATATATGATAGACAAGCCTTTTAGTGAAAGGAGCAAATGAAAAACACTTCCCTATACAGAAATAACCATGCATACAGCGCCTTCCCCCTTATTCTTCCCTGAATATTAGCATCATTTGCTCTCTCTCTCTCCTACGCCATCTAGCATCCCTTTCACCCTCAGGAATCTTTTGATATGATGGCTTAGGTTACGTCTGTGATGTCTTGCAAGTCACAATATTACTGATCTCTCATGCTGATTTCTGTCTCAAGTTTAGAAGAAGTTTGCACACCCATGTTAATTGTGGTTTTGTTCACAATAGCAAAGTGTTGGAAACAACCCAAATGCCCATCAACAAACGAATGGGTAGACAAGCTGTGGTATATTCACACAGTGGAATACTATGTAGCATTGAAAAACAAGGAACTCATGAAATATTATACAAAATGGGTGACCATGTAGGACATTATGTGAGTGAAGTATCTTTCACAAGAAGACAAATACTGCATAGTGCCGCTGTTATAAAACAGAACTGACATGGAGGTTGGGGGGCAGGAAACTAAGAAAAGAAGGAATAAATAATGTACACAGCCTTGAAGTAGATGAGGGAGAGAACTGTATAAAAGGAATATATGATTCGATATTATTAGCATGATAAGAGTTCAGAATAAGAGATGCAAAGTGGACTGGGGTGGGGGGCGTGTCTGTATAACAATGAAAGAATGTTTTTTCTAAAAAAAAAAATGAGTTGGGAGGGAGTGGGGACAGGGAGGAAAATGTGCAAAAGTGAATAAAGGGAAATCCAAGTTCTTGATAAACTTTCATTAAAATATCAAGAAATAAAAAAAAATATAGGAGAAGGTAAGTTCAAATCCCATTGAAATACCAGTTTCAGGGAGGGCTTTTTGTCTCAGCACTGGAGAAAATTTCTTGCCCCTGAGGTCTTACTTCAGGACTGTTGTCTTATGGCATAGTGTCTTTGCTGTTCCTTATGTACCACATGGCTGTCAGAATACAATAATTTCCAGGGTCTAGACTATGTCTCCTCGAGATCTGGCATGCTAGTGTTGTTTATATGGCCTGAGGGCCCGACGCACTTCTGGGCCTGAATGTCCTATCTGGACAAGTCTGTCTAGTTGTTAACAAAGCCTGTGGAATCCTGGAGAATGGAGTACCCGAAGGGGAGGCAGAATGGAGGTCTCATCTTTTAGCAGTCCATGCAGCAGTCTTTGCCAACAGCATAATTCAAAGGCATCGGTTCTTCAGTCTTCCTCATTCATTATCCACTCATGAGGCATTGAGAAATGCTGTGGATTGAATCACACACATTTTTAGACATTAGATCAATATCCTTGCTCTCTAGCACTTTAAAGAGATCCTTTACAGCAATTGATTGCACACATATTTTGATTTCCTGACTACTGGTATCGTTGATATTGATTATGGATCCAAGTTAGACGAAATAAAAAACAACTTTAATCTTTTTCTTTTTCATGGTGTTGCCTATTGGTTCAGTGGTGACATGTAAACCATGTTAGAGTCTTTGATTTTATTTTTTTTAAGTAATTGCTTTAAATCTTTCTCACTTTCTGCAAGCATTATTATGTCATCTATATGACATGGATTGTTGATGAGTCTTTTTCTAACTCTAATGCTACATTCTTCATATAATCCAGTTGAATAGGGAGCTCTAGTGGCCTAGTCACAAGAAGCTGAGCTGCAGTTCCAAAAGTATGCAGTATGATTCCACCAACAGCTCTGTGGGAGAAGGATGGGCCATCTCCTGCCTAGTGATTATCTGCCTCTGAAAGCCTTCTGGAGGGTCAGCTGTGAGTAATTTCTGACTCTACAGTATAAAACAACAACAACACAGCTTGAATAGGTGTGGAGACAGGATCCAATCAGGACCCACACTTTTCCTGATTTTAAGTCATGTGGTGTTCACTTGTTCTGTTCAAATAACCGCTAGTTGGTCTGTGTACAAGTTTCCCTTGAGCACAATTAAGTGTTCTGGAATTCCTATTCTTGTCACTGTTACTCATAATTCATTATGATCCTCACAGTCAAATGCCTTTGCATTTACATAGATAATAAAAACACAAGTAAACATCTTTCTGCTACTCTTTCAGCCAATATCCATTTTTTTGTCAACAATTCCAAGGTTTCTTCTGAATCCAGCTTACATTTCTAACAGTTTTCTGTTATCTACTGTTCCAGTCATTTTAAAAATAATGTTCTGAAGGGAGCTCCGGTGGCCTAGTTGCAAGAAGCTGTACTGTAATCCTGAAGGCTTGTGGATCGAATCGCCAGATGCTCTGCTGGAGAAGGAGAGGCAATCTCCTCCTATGCCAGTTGGATCTTATCTGATAGTACACAGCAACAAGAGGAAAAAAATGTTCTGCAAGGTTTTTGTTGTGTGTGATGTTTAGAATATTGTTCAGTAATTTCCACACTCTGCGGTGTCACTGTTTTTTTGTAATGGAGACAAATATGACTTTCTTCCAGTTGATTGGCTAAGTAGCTGTCTTGTCTTGGCTTTTGGCTTCCTAAATTGTGACTTGATAGCTAGCTACTCACTCATTTCTTGCTGTCCAGTCAGAACTGACTCATAACTGACCTTGCGGTGGGTTTTCATAGGCTGTAAGTCACACAGGGCGAGATGGTCCTTTTTTCTCCCATGAAGCAGCTGGTGGATTCGAAATGCCGGCCTTCGGATTGGCAGCACTATTCCTTCTGAGAAGCTCTATAGAGAAATAATACATCCTTACTCCATTTATTTACTGTACTTATTCTGATTCTTCTCACTCACATAGAACACTGCTTTTTTGAGACTTATCCTTGAAATTCTACACATTTTAGTAAAACGTGTAGTATTTCTAGGTATAGTTTTAGTTTACATGTGTAAATGTTGCTCTGTAGACAATATTGTTGCCTTTTCATGGAGGAAGGACTCAACACCATTTGTTAAAAACAAATCTCAAGAAATTTTGTGTTTAACCATCTCTATTGCTTCTTTCTTTTGTATTATAATTTAAAAAAGGTTACATCTGTGTTATAACACCAGGGGGCGTCATTTATCTTATAGTGTGTGGGAATAATGACCATTGAGTACTCCAGTGTGGTAATTCTAGTGCATTCCCTCCATTTTATTTACCATCTGCACAGTGATGGAGACTGATCCTTGTGTCACTGTGGTCACTATTTCCATAATGGACCCTAGAGAAGAATTTCTCTGGGATATTGTCTTATTGTCTAATGCTGCTGTACCAGAGATAACACAAGTAGATGACTCTTACAAACAAGTTCATTGTCTTGAGTTTAAGAGGCTAGAAGCCAGTGTTCAGGATAGGATCAGAATTCAAGTCTTCTTGGTTGGTTGGTAGTGGAGGAGAGTCTTTATCTCATTACCTGTTGACCTGACATCCTCTGTAGAGCTTCATGTTCTGTGGCCTTCTTTGTTTTCAAAGAATTTCTTCATGCAGGGGTCCAGGTCCAAAAAGATTCACTTTGATTATGATTACATTAAATCTTTGTTGCAGCAGCATTAGGTAGCTAAGCCAATATCCCAGAGAAATTCTTGCATAAAACTCAATATGGAAATGTTCACCATAGAGTGACAGGGATCTGTAGGAATTCAGACTACAGTTTTCAGTATGGATCACATCTCAACATCAAGAAAACAAAAATTCTCACCCCTGGGCTAATATAGAACATCATAACACATGCAGAAAAGATTGAAATTGTCAACAATTTTATCTTCCTTGGATTCACAATTAACACTCTTAGTACCAGTCATTAAGAATACAAATCACATGTTACTCCTTTGAGAAAGCCTGATGTCAAAAATCTCTTCAAAGTTCTAAGGGGCACAAATACCAGTTTACAAACTAATTTACACTTAATTCAAGCCATGATCTTTTCAGTTATTTGTTATACATCTGAAAGTTGTACAGTGAATGAGGATGACAGGAGAACAATTGATGCCTTTGAGTTGTCATGTTGGTGAAAAGTATTGAATAGCTCATGAACTGTTAAAAGAACAAACATATATCTTGAAGAAAGTGCAACAAGGGTGCCTCCTAGAGAGAAGGGTAGTGGAACTTTATCTAATAGTCTTTGGACATGCTGTTAAGGGGGTCCAGCCTTGCAAAGGGACATCATTCTGGGAAGGATGAAGGGTCAATGAAAGAAAGGAAGGTCCTAAAACAGCTCTGCGGAAGAAGGATGGCCATTCTCTTCCTGTGTCATTTATTGTCTCTAAAAACCTGCTGGAAGGTTAGTTGTGGGTCGGTTCTGACTCAATGGCACACAGCAACAACATGAGTAGGGAGCTCTGATGGCCTAGTGGTAAGGAGCTGTGTTGCCATCCCAAAGGCATGAGTTTGGAATCCACAGACTCCTCTAGGGAGAAAGATAGGCAAGCTCCTTCCCATGAGATTAAAAAGCTTCTGAAGACTTGCTATCAGATCACAACTGTGTGGTTCCAACTCCATGGTACCCCACAGCAGCAACAATGAGTCCTAATAGCTACAACCACAACAATCCATGATTATTTCTTGGTGATCCTAATGCTGCCTCTCTAGACTTAACTTTTACATATTTTTTTTTTTATCTCTTTTGTTATTAGCTACTCTGGAGTCAATCTACTATGACTCATAGTCACCCTATGAACCTTGACTTATCCTGAGCCAACCTCTCCATCTCTGACACACCTGAACCCATGGTCTCAACCACTGTGTCAATCTTTCTCATCCAGGTTCTTCCTCTCCTGCACTGACCCTCCACCCTTTCAAGCATGATATTCTTCCTAGCAACATGCCTAAAGTATGTGAGATAGAACTTCAAAATCCTTGCCTCCAAGAAGCAACCTAGTTTCATCCTCTCTAAGACAGACCTGTTTGTAGGCAGCCTATGGTATGTTCAATAGTCTTCTCCAGCACCACAACTCAAAGACATCAGTTCTTCTTCTGTCATCCTTAGTCATTGTCCAGCTCTCAGATACCTAGCAAAGATAATCACCTGGATCAGGCACACGTTAGTATCTAGATGGACTTAGTTGTTCTTTAGCATTCTGGATAGGTCCTTAACAGCAGACTTTTCCCAATGCAAGTCATCTTTTGATTTCCTGACTCCTGGTGGTTGATGGTTGTAGAACAGCCTCAATCATTTATCCATCTATTGTCCTAGTGGAGAGGATACTTATTTCCTTAATGTGGAGATGCAGTATACATTGAAGGCTGAAGTCCTTGATCTGCAGCAAATGCTTCAAGTCCTCTTCAGTTTCTGTGAGCAAGGATATCTTGTCCCCATAATGCTGGTAATTGATTAGTTTTCCTCCAATCCTCATGCCACATTCTTCTTTACAAAGTCCAGCCTCCTGAATGATTTTTTTCAGCATATAGATTGAAAAGGATACATTCTTGACACATTCTTTTCTTGATTTTGAACCATGCTGTGTTTCCTTGCTCTGTTTGGACAACAGCTTCTTGGTCTATGTAGAGGTTTTGCTTTAGCACAGTCATGTTCTGGGATTCCCATTCTTCTCAATGTTGGCTACAGTTTGTAGTGATTCACACAGTCATATGACTTTGCATAGTCAATAAACGCAAATAGACATTCTTCTAGTACACCCAAAGGGAACACACCTTAATTTTAATTAAAGCTGTAATAGAATTAGGCAGAATTACATTCTATTCTTAATTTTACTACAGCTATTTAGTTTTCAGTACACACACACACACACAGATACAGACAGACTCACACACACTTTTGGAAGATGCAATTCAATCCATGATGGGTCA